>NC_090275.1:14504848-14807878 GCF_040414725.1 Anabrus simplex | reverse complement strand
AGCTGTTATCCACACTAAACTCTACTGGTCTAGGAATATACGTGAAGATGTGGAAACAGTTTCAACAGCGATACTGGCTGTCAGTTAAGTAATGCGTACTTGCCAGCCATTAATGATTTACGTAGGTAGTTCTCTTCCCCGTCCTTTCACTATTGTTATATTGTTTAGATGTTTTCCAAATTCTAAATATCATGTTCCAAGATGTTCGAGCTGTTATCCACACTAAACTCTACTGGTCTAGGAATATACGTGAAGATGTGGAAACAGTTTCAACAGCGATACTGGCTGTCAATTAAGTAATGCGTACTTGCCAGTCTCACCAGAAAGTTCATTTCAAACTGTCCCCCAACCTCCCTTCCACCGACTCTCACTCATTATCCTCTGTTTTTCTACAACTTTCCTTCCATTATTCAGATCTATTCTATTATTCTGTCCTGTTGTTTGCACTCCATTTTATTATTTATATTTATATTTATTTCTTCTACAACATTCGCCGCTGATTCATCTGATGACCTTGCTTTTGGTTCGCAACGCACACCCGGCGTAACAGAAATATCTTAAGTGGAGCTTAGATGTCACCAACTCCCAGTTGGAAGCCTAGCGATCAGTGAGCCATCTGGTGATGCATGAGAGTACCACTTACATTTTTAAAGTTCTTTTACGTCGCATTGACACAGATAGGTCTCACAGTGACGATCCGCTCGCTATAGATCAACGGTAAAGCATTCTTAAATTCAAAAGTTCATTACTGGAGAAGTCCTCCTGGTGGACAGTCGAGATTTTCACCTGAAGACGCAGAGCAAAGTTCTCTGCGAAATGTAAAGAATTTGACCTTGTATTCTTGACACGGCATAAGCTTATTATCATGTCTACAATATCGCATTAGTTAAGTACAGAAAATATGAAACTCTAGATAAGTTTCGTCTTCATGCTGTGGTAGAACTGATCAATCAGTCACTACTGATCTGCATTTAGGGCAGTCGCCCAGGTGGCGGATTCCCTATCTGTTGTTTTTCTAGCCTTTTCTTAAATGATTTCAAAGGAATTGGAAATTTATTGAACGTATCCCTTGATAAGTTATTCCAATCCCTAACTCCCCTTACTATAGACGAATATCTGCCCCAATTTTTCCTCTCGAATTCCAACTTTATCTTCATATTGTCATCATTCCTACTTTTGAAGACACCACTCAAACTTATTCGTCTGCCAATGTCATTCCACGCCATCTCTCCGCTGACAGCTCGGAACATACCACTTAGTCGAGCAGCTCGTCCCCTTTCTCATAAGTCTTCGCAGCCCAAATTTTGCAACATTTTTGTAACGCTACTCTTTTGTCGGAAATCACCCAGAAAAATCGAGCTGTTTTTCTTTGGAATTTTTTCCTGTTTTTGAATCAAATAATCCTGAAGAGGGTCCCATACGCTGGAACCATACTCTGGTTGGGATCTTACCAGTGACTTACATGCCCTCTCCTTTACATCCTCACTACAACCCCTAAAAACCCTCATAATCAAGTGCAGAGATCTGTACCCTTTATTTACAATCATATTTATGTGATTAACCCAATGAAGATATTTCCTTATATTAACACCTAGGTACTTAAAATGATCCCGAAAAGTAACTTCCACCCCAACAACGGAGTAATTAAAACTGAGAGAACTTTTCCTATTTGTGAAACTCACAACTTGACTTTTAACCCCGTTTATCATCATAACATTGCCTGCTGTCCATCTCACAACATTACCGAGGTCATTTTGCAGATGCTCACAATTTTGTAACTTATTTATTACTCCGTACAGAATAACATCAGTAGTAATAAGCCTTATCTTTTATTCCATTTCTTTATTGATATCACTTATATATATAAGAAAACAAAAAGGTCCGGTATGCCATGAGGAATTCCCCTCTTAATTATTACAGAGTCAGATAAAGCTTCGCCTACTCTAATTCTGAGATCTATTTTGGCGAGTTTTGAGAGCGTGAAGTAAAAAGTGAATCTCGTTATGTGCTCACTTCAGTCTAATGTGTTTACGGACGTATGATACGGTATTGCTGCACCACAAAGCTAAATTGAATGCAAGGATCTCTCGTTTAGGGCAGAGCCTCTCATGGTGCACACACCGGTGCAAGGTGCAAAAGACGACATCGCTAGGTTGAGTAGAGTGCAGACCCCCACTCCTGATTTTGAGCAATATCACTGTCTCTCCCTTTCCCTACGCCTATCTCCCCTTCCTCACTTGCTCCGCAGCGCTCCACCATCCGAGCAGAGTTCAATCGAGCTTAGCCGAATCGCCCCGAGACAAAACGCTATTCCGAACCTAGACGAGTCGGACCGGTGCACGGTGCACAAAACCTCTGCGCCTCGGTTTGCACGCATGAGATTTTGGGCCTACGAGAGGCCTTGGTTTATGGTATTTCTGTGGCTTGGTTCTAAAAGGGCCAATGTCAAAAAACCTGTTTTTGAGCTATGAGCATTTGAAGTTTTGCTTATAGTTTCCCAATTAATTTTTTCAACAACTAACTTTAAATAACTTTATACTTTGTTTGTGGAATTCACCTGATTAAACGCTAATTTTTCCTATCGTATTCTTTAAAAATTGCCAGGTCTCTAATCTTTATTGGTAATCTAACATTATTGGCAAGGGCTTATTTAATTAAACGTTAACTGTTCGTTTAGTACTTAACAGAGACATTGGCCCTTTCAACATGTTGCAAGCCAGGATAAAACGCGTTTGTATCAGTTAACATCTCAATTTCGATAAAAAAATGACATTGGCCCTTTTAGAACCAAGCCACAGATTTATCCGTCTTTGTTGCCCTATTTCCATAGCTTGTGTGTGTTTTCAGGATCAATTAAGAAACAGTTCTCTCTAGCATATGAGTTAATAAGGTTTAAAACAGAATTCCAAACTCAATATCAACAATTTTGGAGTGTCAGTATATTTGTAGATCTTCTGCACATACAATTGTTTGTTTGTCCAACCCTTGTCCCCTTTTGCTACGGGCTCGGGTATGAGGTGAGATGAATCTGTCGTGGCGGGTTTTTTATGACAGGATGCCCTTTCTGACGTCAACCTCATCACAGGAGTTAATGAGATGAAATGAATGACGTGATATATGATAGTAGGGAGAGGGTGAAACCCGGTGCCGGCACACAGCCTACTCCTGTCGAATAGCACCAAGGGGTCTGCTCAAGGCTTAACGTTCCCATCCGACGGACGTCATATGTCATCAGCGTCATATGTCCTCACTCCATATGAGCACTGCGGAGAGGTTTGGAATTTAATCCAGGCTTTTGGCACGCTATCTAGTGATTAGAAATTGTACACCACCACCTCCCCTACCCTGCCGGCCAACATTCTGATGGTGAAAATTTTTTCGACCAACAGGACTCGAACCGGCTAACCTCAGTGTCAGACCGTTTTAGACTTCCGCGCCTTAACGATCATGGCCACCAGTCAGGCTTCAGCACATAAAATTATACCGACAAAAAAAATCAGGAATGCTCTTTGTGTTACGTAAAGAATGAGGACTCAGTCGGATTGGCGGTTACTCTGCTACTTCCGGGTGCGCGATTTACATGGGCGAACTCTCCGTATTTGCTGTGGCATAGCTTAAGCCACTGCCCTGATTCTTTTGTCGGTACGATTCAATTTCACTAGCTACAGTTGTTGAATACAGAAAAGCTTGTGATGGTTACAGAGACATATATCTTAAACACCCAATAATAGGATGTTTATAAAGAAAACAGCGACATTTATGAACCAGATTTTTTTTTTAATTTCTGTCATCACTGTAAAAGTAGTGAATGTAATGATGGGAGCTACGGGCGCCATAACAACCTGATTTGTACAGTTCAGCAAGCATTTCAAATTGCATAGCTAACTTACGAACATCGTGGCTGCAAAGTAGGTCAGTTTCAGAAACCATTTGTATAACAGTTGAAATGAAATTGAACAGTAGATGTTTTAAATCTCAGACTAGATCGCGTTGATAGGGAAATCAATAAAAACAATACAGACGATCATAATTTATGTGTTTCATTATGGTTCGTATTGACAACTGATCACTATCAGCTATCAACCACAGCAGTTTTGATGTGGCATTTAGTTTCAAGTTTGAATGTGTTGTTCGGGCTTCATCAATGTTTTAAATTAAGACTGTAAATTGTGCCATACCAAGGTGTTTAAATTATTGGTTATACGTGTGCATATGTCTTCCAACTGTAGCGTGACTGAAGATGACCCAATATATATGGGGTCGAAACTAGTCCCAGTTTTATAAGACAATATACAAACTAATGGTATTGAATGGGTGGACCCTTCTCTACCCTTTGATAGTGATAACACAGACGATGTCAAGAATACTGCCGAATTCGTGTGATCTCTCTTCAGAATTTACTCACTCAACTCAATACAGAAAATCTCGTATTTATATTTTCGATGTTCTTGTAAGTTTGTCTTGTGTGGTGGAACGTGTCAGGATTTTGTAACAGTTGCAGCGACAAAATAAATCAAATGACAACTCAGAACGAAATCCAAATCAGGAAGATTTCACTTGAGTGAAAGAAACTCAGTCCACCTCTCTGGTGTAGAGGTTAGTGTGATTAGCTGCCACACCTGGGGGCCCGGGTTCGATTCCCGACTGTGCCACGAAATTTGAAAAGTGGTACGAAGACTGAAACGGGGTCCACTCAGACTAGGGAGGTCAAATGAGTAGTGCGGGTTCGATTCCCACTTCCATTTCTCTCGGCAAATGCCGGGATGGTACATAACTTAAGGCTACGGCCGCTTCCTTCCCTTTCCCTTGCCGATCCCTTCCAATCTTCCCATCCCCACAAGGCCCCTGTTCGGCATAGCAGATGAGGCCGCCCGGGCGAGGTATATTTACTTAATTTAATTAATTAAATAAAAAAACTTTACCGAATACCATTCAGAACCCTGTAACTTTGTTTCTTTCTTAATCTGTTTATCCTCCAGGGTTGGCTTTTCCCTTGGACTCAGCGAGGGATCTCGCCTCTACCGCCTCAAGGGCAGTGTCCTGGAGCTTCAGACTCTGGGTCGGGGGATACAACTGGGGAGGATGACCAGTGCCTCGCCCAGGCGGCCTCACCTGCTATGCTGAACAGGGGCCTTGCAGGGGGATAGGAAGACTGGAAGGGATAGACAAGGAAAAGGGAAGGAAACGGCCGTGGCCTTTTAGGTACTATCCCAGCATTTGCCTGGAGGAGAATTGGGAAAACACGGAAAACCACTTCCAGGATGGCTGAGGTGGGAATCGAACCCACCTCTACTCAGATGACCTCCCGAGGCTGAGCGGACCCTGTTCCAGCCCTCGTACCACTTTTCAAATTTCGTGGCATAGGCGGGAATCAAACCCGAGCCTCCGGAGGTGGCAGCTAATCACACTAACCACTACACCACAGAGGTGGACCAGAACCTTGTAACACAAAAATAAAACTTAGGATGACCCAAGTAGAAGATCACATGCACCATCAACAACTCAAATAACAGCTTGCGTGTTCAACTCATGCATAAATTATTCCCTACAATGTCCATTCATACCACGCTCGGACAAGTGTGAGGCGTTCGCGTTCATAAATAGACTGGTTTAGACTGTAAAGAGTAGTATCATCGTAAAGAGGCGTGTAGTAAGCTTCATTCATGTAGTGGTTTAATGACCGTATGCTTCACTTATCAGTGTGCACATGTTCCGAGCCGGTGCAATTGTGCTATTTGATTTGATTTTGTTAAATCTGCTTTACCGACACAGATAGGTCTTATGGCGACGATGGGATACGAAAGGCCTAGAGAGCAAAGGAGGCTACCGTGGCCATAATTAAGATACGACCCCAGCATTTGACCGGTCTAAAAATGGTAATATTTCATATTTATATTGCATGCATTTTATATACAGGTAGTGTTATTTTATGTAGCCACGCTGAGTGGCTCAGGCGGTTGAGATGCTGCCCTTCTGACCCTAACTTGGCAGGTTCGATCCTGGCTTAGTCCTATGGTATTTGAAGGTGATCAAAAAGTTATTAAGTTTAAATATAATGCAGTAATAGATACATAGGAATAAGGAAAAGAATACATGTAAACCAAGACATTTTGGATTACAATAATTACTCCCACCGCAGTTTTAGGTGCTCAGGAACTGGTGGATTGGAGTATTCTATTCTATTTCTCAGCTTAGAACTCTGACCAGAAAGGTTCTCTCTTGTAAGGTTTAGTACTGCATAGTGATACATGTGGTGGGGGTCAGTATCTCCCCCTACAACACTGTGGAGCACCACAACAAAGGCTCTGGAATAAAGTGGCATGTGACACAGTACCTATCATTCATGTGTTGACATTTGCTCCTCTATGCGTGTCATCATCATGAACTGTTTTCAGCTCTTACCTGCGCATGTTGTTGATGTAGTGTCTATTGTCCCGTTGTCAGCGCTGAATATTGCAAAAAATTGGAGTTTAAAATTGAAGTTCATAAAACAAATGTGATGGTATGTAAGAAAGAGAATGGAGCTTATACTACTCGGCGTGGAAGCGAATACACTAAGGAAAGGATCTTACTCTTTCTCCCCCAATTAATACTGAAGGTAGAGTACTCTTCACTTAACCCTTTTAGATCCTGCCCACTCATTTGTGTTTATAAGGAGTATATTTCTTTCTGGGTTCATATTTCCCTCCAGACAGTTCAAACCTATACAACAGTCATCTTTGTGTAGGATCTGCTCTCTCCCTCGATTTCAACTGCTTAATGTTCCAGTAATAACGAGGGAGTTGTAGAATTTTGTTGTGAATTGCGTATCTTTCCCTTTCAAGGGATGCAAATGGTTAAAGAAAATTTTTCATGAAGCTGAATATGCAATTTACGCCATTTAAGTGTTAATATGCTTAAAATAATTAGTGTTTATTTGGGCCTTTTAAAGAATACAAACTGATTTGTAAATCTCAGGAAGTGAAGTTGTGTTTCGCCATTAAAACTGAAACACTTGACGCAATGTGTGCCATTAAATTGTTAAGATATTGTGCAATTACAGAAAAATTAAGCTATTATAAAAACAAAGGAATTAACTAAAATTAACGGCTACAACACATATGTCACAAATATGTAGGTAGTAAATTTGTGCAAAATAAATGTTGAAAAATCATCTGTGACAGTATTTTTCGTAAAAATTGCACCCTTGGGTCTGTAAGGGTTAAGGCTATACACTAAAATGCGAATATCGTCGCCCTATTCTCTCCTTTTTTAATGACTCATTATTGCTGCCAACTTAACTAGTTACACATTGCAATCACGTGGCATAAGCATCAACAAACTAACCTCAATGTAAATATCAATAATGGAGTTTCCTTTACACAAGTAAATGATCAGTCAAGGTATTCATAATTAAGTCAGTTTTCAAGCTTAATGACGAATTAAGGAAATACGCACTCTCTCTGACCCTCACTCAACTTATTGTTATATATTTCTCCGTGTATTGTGATATACGCATTACTATAACCGTATTCTCTGGTGTAAATAATTCAGCACTCTTCTTGAAATTTGCTATGACTTGTCAAACTTACGTGAAACCACGCTGTAAAAATACACACAAGCAAATATATTACATGTACATGTGCAGTCAATAAGAATACACAAATGCTAAGTCCACAAAGCGTACCAAATTCGTGACAAGGCAAGGATGCGTTAAGTTAGGTTGTATGTATGTTCAGTCTTCAGCCCTAAGGCTGGTTGGATCCTCAACAGCTCTGCCATCAGCTGTCATAGATGGCCTAGGCATCACTGATGAGGCGTACTAGGGAAATGAGGAGTGAGGTAGTTTCCCGTTGCTTTCCTCACCGAGCCAGAAGTTGCTATTACATATCAGTCTGCCAAGCTCACTGAAATGCATGCACCAACTGACCCTATGAGCAACATTTTCACACCATCCATAGCAGGGACTGGCTGCACAAGGAATGGCATTACTAGCATCGCTCATACCTCAGTCACTCTCATATTGTCAAAGCCAAGGATAAGACAGAGACAGATCTATGAAAGTAACAAAATTGCTCTAGCCCATACCAGAAGACATAGTGCACTGTAAACACTAGGTCCTGCCAGAAAAGGCATTTAAGTTAGGTTAACAAAGAAATGTCCTTCCATTCCAACTGAGCTGATCTTTATAGAGGAGGTAATGATTCTTTCCTTTTCGGAAAAGTTCTTGCAGATTTTTTTTGGTTTGTTTTTCAGACATCCTAATCGAATTATACACGTAAGTACTCGACATAATAAGACATTACCGGTAATTGGTAAAATACTGCGTTGGTCATTTCACACCATCTACGCTATTATCCGAATTGACAATTCCACATAAAAAATAAAATATGGTTTACTTATGCCCGCAAATATAACACTAGTGATTTTAACAATACGGCAGTGCAATACGTAATTCTCGGAAGTCACTAAATAAACCATGACTGTTTAGTGCCAACGTGCAAGATTAACAGTAACTGTAAGACGAATTATCCGCAAGTAGGGTCCCTAAACTGTATGGTTGGCGACACTGAATCGAACCCAACAGTTGGAAAATAACTATAAATCACTACGTTCAATATTAACGGGGGAGAAAAAGAAAGGTTGTACTCCTAGTGTACATGCCAGGGGGAATATGATTCATGGTTATTTTCCTACTGTTGGGATCAGTTTAGTGTCGCCAACCATACAGTTTAGGGACCCTACTTGCCGGTACAACTTATTACCGTTGGCACTATGTCACTTGCGAGATTACACGTACTGCGACTGCCGTGTTGTGAAAACCACTAGTGTTTCATTTTCGAGAATAAGTAAAGCATATTTACTGTACGATTGTAAAGCTATCTGGATAATACCAGGTGGCAAGTTCCAATAATGCGCATTGAAAACGTAGTTAGTCTGACCAGTAGTGGCGCTAAGATGCTCGCATCCCACACCCCGCAGTAATTGAAAATGGGCCCTTTGTTTCCTGATAATGAAAGTTACGAGTTTATTTTATAGTAAAGGTTTGCATATTATTACAATCAACAACAACAACGAAGCAACGATAATAAGAAGAAGACGAATAAGAATAAGTTGCTTTACGTCGCACCGACTCAGATAGGTCTTATGGCGACGATGGGATAGGAAAGGCGTAGGAGTTGGAAGGAAGCGGTCGTTGTCTTAATTAAGATACAGCCCCAGCATTTGCCCGTTGTGAAAATGGGAAACCACATAAAACCGTCTTCAGGACTTCCGGCAGTGGGGTTCGAACCCACTATCACCGGAATCTAAGCTGACAGCTGCCAACTCTCTCGGTGGGATGACGGTAAGCAACTGTGTTAGCTTTCTTCTTCCTCCACCTCTCCTTCATCCTCTTTTCCTTGCTAGTCTTTTCGTGTCCTCATCCCAGATTTCTTTTCATCCAAAAAACCCTTCAACATTTTGTGTTGTCTGAATCTTAGTATGTTGTGCACGTCTGCCTTTCGAATGTTGGCTTCTTTCGTATTTTTTCACGTATCTCAGTATCGAATTGCATTTTGCCTTTGGGTTGTTATTGAAGTGATTGAATAGCCTCTTGGTTAGCCTACAGTCATTCATTCTCGTAAGTTCCGTATCACTGCGAGTGATACCCTCTTCCCTTTTCAATACCTCGTAGCAATTTATGATAGGCTCCTGAATTGATCAGAAGTAACGTTGCATTCCTTTTTGGAGGGTTTCTTTGCAGATTTCGCTTGCTTCATATACATCCTAAATTAATTCTATAGATAGGAAGTGCATAAAATAATACCGTAATAATAAAATGCTGCTTCGTGATCAGTGACGGCGATAAGGACCCCGCAGACATCTTCCTTATCATGGCAGGGGCCCATGACTGTTTCTTCAGTAGCTGAACACTCATTGATAAAGCTACAGCACACAACACAGTATTATTTGTATTACAGAGGGTTATTCCAAACTCAGGCCGTCGTACTGGAGAGCTTCTATCGTCATAGGAGTACGGCCTATCGGATAACAAAACTGCCTATTTCTTAACTTTCGTGTATGTGATTTGTTTTTCCTATCCATGGTTCTGCGTGTGCATATCGTAATACTTTTAGTGATTCTGATTATATGAGAACTCTACTGACATATATTTGGTGGAATCAGCTTTGCGTTTATATACACGTGAAATAATATTTGTGTGCAGTGACTGGGCAAAAGTCACAGTTCACAATTGTTTATGTGTAATGTATGCGGTGATGCGTCGTATCTGAGATAGAAACAGGCAAACTGTACTGCAAATAGTTAAGTGTACGATCAGTTATTCGGAATTCTTGTGTACATTTGTTTAATGTATAATGACCAGCCATACAGCTTATTAGTGTTAGCCGCTGAGAACCATTGTTGATTTGAACATGGTAAACAATCGACAGTGACAGTTACAGTTGGAAACCACGGCCTATCGGATAACAAAACTGCCTATTAATAATCAATGATGTTTTGTCACAGTGAATGGAATGCAAATGATTGAATGTGATTTCAATGTGTATAATATGTGTTGCTGGACCGGTAATTGGCGAAGTTGAATTATCTGTCTTTTTTAAAAAGTGATTTTAAATGATAGTCCGCCTTAAATACACGGATAGTGATTTTCATAGTGTAACAGCGAACCTCTATGCGTGTCCATTTTATCAGTTAATGGAATAATAGTTATAGACTGTGATTCGTCGAATCAAACGTAGGCCTGGATTACGACCTACAGGAACCGCCATCTTGCCAAAGACAATCTATACGCAGTCACCAATCGTAACATAACAAGCATGCCAAGAGTCGATATGACAGATACCGATACGCCATGCGGAGGCTGCGGAAAGCTTGTAACGGAAACTGATGCAGCGATTGAATGTGAAGGAATGTGTAAGAGGTGGTATCACAAAGACTGTGCGGCAGTCAGTGCAGGGGACTTTGCCACGCTCAAGAAGCCCAGCTGCTCACTTATGTGGCTATGCACGGAATGCAAAGCTGACTTTGCAATGCTTAAAAATGGCAAAGAAGAGTTAAAAGCAATATGGGAGGAGATTAGAAATCTGAAAATTATAATAAAGCAGACTGTCGTGGAGGAAATAAGACAAGCTCTATCACAGTCAGAACGAGAATTAATAACAAAAGATACAAGGCTTTCCATCCCCGCCCAAAGAATTGAGAAAGCTCGAGATACAGAAGGAAAGAAAAGAATGGCGCCTGACCCGCCCAGAAAACCAATAACAGCCCAATCAACTAGTACAGTTGTGTCGTTACCCGAAGAGACGAGAAAACAGCAAAGAGATTCCCAAGAAATCATGGATGCCATACCTTATACCTCGAGAGTGGTCAACGGCGTGTCGGAAGAAAATGAAGAAAATGAGGAAGTAACCTGGGCGGAAGCCGTTCAGCGTAACCGTTCTCGCAGGCCGAGTGCCGGCGTCAGGGGATCAAAACAAACTGTCGGTAGCAGCCTTAAGGCCGCCCCAAGGACCGCCTGGTTATATGTCGGTAGTGTCCATCAAACGAACGAAACAGACGATCTAATAAAATACTTGAAAGATAATGGAATTACTGGAGACATCTTATGCGAACAACTCCCTACCAAGGGAATAAAAAAGGCGTTTAAGGTAGGAATAGACTTTGACCACCTTCACGCGGTGAAATGCCCAGAGTTTTGGCCTCAGGATGTTTGTGTAAGGCGGTATGCCTTTCGTCCCCAACAAAAAAGAAGAAACTCCTTTCCACCCAGTGTTCGAAAGTGAACAAGGTCTGATTGTAAAGGAAGACTTGATTTCGCAGGAAATTAAAATGCTATCTTGGAACGTAGAAGGACTCTTGAGTATAGCAACAACAGTTCAGAATATGTTACAGACTTACGATATCGCAATTTTAGTTGAAACTTTCCTAACTTCGGAGTGGAACATCAATAGTCATTATTCAATTCATGTCTTGGCGGATAAAGGCCCAACTGGCAGGCCAAAAGGGGGAATCGCCTGCTTTTTCAAAGAGAATCTCGCACCATTCGCTATACAACATAAGTCAAAGAACACGTTAGTAATACGAACAAGGCAGTGCGTACTTATATGTGTTTATTTTCAACCAGAGTTTACATCCACAGATATTATAGAAGAAATAGGTAACTGCTTGAATATGGTTACTAAGAACGATCCCATCATCCTAGCGGGTGATCTCAATTGTCGTGTAGATACAGAATTACAGAAGTCGAAAGAAGTTTTGAGCTATCTAGAAGAAGAAGGGCTAATACTAATCAACAAGAAGGAACAGCCGACATATATATGCTATAATGGCATGAGTACAATTGATCTTGTCTTCATAAATTCTAGTATAACCACCAAATGTCAAAGTGTTATCATGGAAGCTGAGAAGAAGCATCTGCCCGTGAAAACAACGCTGCTAATAAACGGTATGAGGCACAGTAAGAAGTTACAGCCTTTAAAGTTGAGAAGAACATTGGACTTAACAGTACTAGAGGATTCAGACAACAAAGCAATAATCGATACACTAAACAAAGGGACACTGAATCAGGCTGCTTTAAAACTGGAGGAAATTCTTAAGAAGGCAATACCTCCTACAGTAATTAACAATAGAAAAGCAAAACCATGGTTTACAGATGCATGCTACAAAGCAAGGAAAACAGCTTTGACAGCCCTGCACGCAGCAAAATTGCAGCGCACGAAAGAACGACTGGAGTACTACGCTAATTTAAGAAGAGAATATAAAGCCATAGCTAAACAAGCCCGTCAGACGTTTTTGGAAAAGGAAGAAAAACGTTTAATTGAAGAGGCTACTCAGGACCCTTACAAAGCTTTGCGTCCTAAACAGCCAAAGTTTTCTCGTAATATACCAATGGATGTCTGGGAAGCGCACCTTCGTGCAATTCTTCAGGAGAGGGACACGCGGCCAATCAATTTTTATGTCGATCCAACAGTTATCCCGAATGACTCAGAGAGATTTACGCCTAAAGAAATAGAAGAAACTGTTAACAGCCTAAAAAATGGGAAAGCATGTGGTCCAGATAACATTTATAATGAACATTTGAAAGGGATATTCCCAGTGTTGAAAGAATCCATCTGCCAGTTATTGAATGAATGTTTACAACAGGGTAGGATACCAGACAGCTGGGCTAAGTCCACAATAAAAATGATGTACAAGGGCAAAGGTGATACAGCAGACCCTAATTCGTACAGAGGAATTGCCCTGGAATGCACTCTCTTAAAGACACTGACTCAGTTAGTATGTAAGCGCCTCACAATATTAATAGACGACAAGCTCCCAGATTCCCAGTTTGGCTTCAGAAGAAGAAGATCAACCATTCAAGCAATCGATTGTCTACAGCAGTATATTAATGAAGCCCTCGCAATTCCAAAGGGAAAACTTCATGCAATCTTTATTGATTATTCTAAGGCTTTTGATACGATCAATAGAGTTATTGTATTAGAGAAGTTGCGAAATATCATCGGGCCTAGTTGTTATCTTCTTCCAATCATCAAGAATCTCCTTACAGATAACTGGGTAGAGATTAGTGATGGCATCACTAAGTCATATCCGATACTTCAAACCATTGGCGTCCTTCAAGGTGACCCCCTAAGCCCATTGCTTTTCATTGCCGCCACAGCTGACATCGTACAAAGAATAGATTCAGAAAATGTCAATATTCTCATGTATGCAGATGACATGGTTCTGACGTCAACTTCTCAGTTTGATTTGCAGACTACTTTTAATAAAGTTACGAAATGGGCAGAAGAGAACCAGCTGAGGTTAAATGAAAATAAGACTGTCTCTCTGACCTTCAGAAAAGGAGGAAAACGGGGAACATTCTTAATCAATGACCAACAACTAAAGTCAGTCACAAATTTTAAGTACCTAGGAGTCACTTTTCAAACACCGGGGAACGTGTTCTCTTTACATGTAAAAGACCGACTAAATGCTGCCATAAAATCCATTAACGACATCAGATCTTTGAGCCATCTCTCACTATCATGTGCCATCGAGTTATTTCATCTTAAGGTTAGTCCTGTAGCCACCTATGGATTAGAAAACATATGGATATATCTTGGAAAGAGGCAACTACATAGTATAGAGAAGGTGAAAGCATTCTATTTAAAGAAAGTACTTTGCCTGTCAAAGTACACTCCATCACGCCTCGTATACCAACTGTCGAGGGAATTATTCTTTGTGGAAGAGCTGCGTTTGAAACTACTGCTCCCGGCCACTCCAGCGTATAAGGGACTCCTACAAGAGCTTCAACAAAAGAGAGACAGCATATGGTGGGACTTTTACCAGTGTGATGCGATGATCAACCGCAACTGGACTCAGGGAGGCTATGAGTTGAGACACGTTGTGACCAGACTCTCAGTCCATGGGTTTCACCAACGCCTGTGTATTAAAGCGAGCTTTCATGAGCCAAGTCCGGACTGCAGGTGCAAAAGATGTGGCGAACTCTGTGAACGCTATCACGTACTTAAGTGTAAACTGAGAATAGAATCCTTAACAAAATTTTGTACAGACGACTGCTCATAAGAATTATTATCATTATTATTTTCCATGCACATTTGTGCGCAATAAAACATTTATTTGTGAAAGAATGTGGGTTTCCCAACCTGTTCCAATAATAACCATTCCTTGCTGCCACTCACAGCAATCAACAAGACTTTTGAAGTAATTAGCCAGTTCTGAGAACTCAGTAGTCAGCGAAGATGCGATAACAAAGACATCCCCCTTATCTGAACTCCAAATACTGCAGTTTCCAGCCTGTTTATAACTCTCGGCAGTCAGTATAGCTAAGTAGGCCTACGACGGACGGTTGAGTTAATAAATTATTTGGTCCTAGGAACGAGATTATTTCTTAATATTGTGACGGACAGCGTGTTTTGGTTATTATAATTGGAATATGCATTTCTTGTGTGTGTGTGTGTGTGTGTGTGTGTTTTAATTTCTTTGGATTTGAAAACTAAACTATGTAATTATTATTATTGACCGACTCATTGGCTGAATGTTCAGCGTTGAGGCCTTCGGTTCAGAGGGTTCCGGGTTCGATTCCCGCCCAGATAGGGGATTTTAATCGCCTCTGATTAATTATTCTGGCCCGGGGACTGGGTGTTTGTGTTTTCCCAACACTTCCCTCTTCATACTCAGACAACATACCACACTACCAACCACCACAGAAATACGCAACAGTGATTACGTCCCTCCATATAGGATTGGTGTCAGAAAGGGCAATCGGCCTCAAAACAGGGTCAAATCCACATGTGCGACACAGTTCGCACCCGCGACCCCACAACTGTGGGAAAAGCGACAGAAGAAGAAGGAGATGATGATGATGATGATGATTATTATTATTATTATTATTATTATTATTATTATTATTATTATTATTATTATTATTATTATTGTGGATATATGGTGCTATGTCTAACTTTTCCATAATATGCTATTAGGCCTATGAATATGCAATGTTTCGTGTCTTAAAGAAGTTCAATGCATTAGAATTCTTCTTCTTCTTAATGTGTTTCCCCTCCAGGGTTGGTTTTTCCCTCGGACTCAGAGAGGGATCCCACCTCTACCGCCTCAAGGGCAGTGTCCTGGAGTGTGAGACACTGGGTCGGGGGATACAACTGGGGAGAATGACCAGTACCTCGCCCAGGCGGCCTCACCTGCTATGCTGAACAGGGGCCTTGCGGGGGAATCGGAAAATTGGAAGGGATAGACAAGGAAGAGGGAAGGAAGCGGCCGTAGCATTAAGTTAGGTACCATCCCGGCATTTTCCTGGAGAAGAATTGGAAAACCACTTCCAGGATGGCTGAGGAGGGAGTCGAACCCACCTCTACTCAGTTGACCTCCCGAGGCTGAGTGCACCCCGTTCTAGCCCTCGTACCACTTTTCAAATTTCGTGGCAGAGCTGGAAATCGAACCCGGACCTACGGGGATGGCAGCTAATTACACTAACCACTACACCACAGAGGCGGACTGCATTAAAATTGCTAAACTAAAATTAAGAACGTCATGAGGTCGGCACCTCCCGAAATCGAAAATACCCTATGAGCTTGGAGAAGAGGCGCCAGTCTTCGGAGAGACACTTGATAATGTTCAAGAACTTCCTCCCACTGGGACAACAATTAGAGGAGCAATTGACAAGTTCCCATCAGTCGGCGCCACGCCTCCTGCCATGTCCCAAACAGCGTCCACCAAACGATTGGATCCGCAAGAATCCGCGACATGACGACGCAGGCGCACACGGTCCGCTCGGCGCATTGATCGGCCGCCAGCAAACAGGTTGCTCTCACTTCAGCTCTGGTCGTCATGACAACCACGGGGCTTAGCTTATGGCGTCTTCCTGGTCCCCCTCCTACTTCGTACAGCTGCAAAATAGACTCTCCTGTTCGCACACTGCCATAATCAAATTTGGAAAGTACGCAATCATTTTGAATCAAAGAAACAAGTAATGTTGAGGGTCGTCAGTAGATTCGGCATAAGTAGGCAGTAATAGGATAGAATACGAACTTACTGAATCAGGCAACAAGTATATTCTATCCTATGTAAGAGCAGGGCTCCGAAATTGAGAAAAACTCCTTTATTTCTCGAGTATCCGAAGACAAGGCCCAACATAATATATGTTCATTCTGGGTCATTGTAGGCCAAAAATGTTGGGTTTTATTTGTCCTTTTTTGCGTTCCTCAGAGTTGTTCCAAGATAAAAAGCATCTGCTGGCCAAGAAACATATCTCCGCTGCCGGAAGAAAACCTCCTATGTGAAATATTTTAGCTTAGAACTTTGGCCGGTTAAGGTGCAATATTGTCAATGCATTCTCGCTCTTCATAACGTATGTGATGCAGGTCAGTATATCTCCAAAAATATTATCACATGGGAGGTTTTGTCCCGGCAGCGACGATATAGATATTCAAACTCGGAAGGCCTTTGGAAAAACCTTTGTATGGAGCGTGCTGCTGCATGGTCGCGAAAGCTGGACGTTAGGAATGCAAGAAAAGAAAAGTCTAGAGGCAATTGAAATGTGGATCTGGAGAGGAATGCAGAGGATAAGTTGGACTGAAATGAAGAGCAATACCGAAGTCCTTAGAGAGATCAGAGAAGAACGGAATCTGATAACTGAAATAGGAAAATGGAAAATAAAATGTATTGGTCATATTCTGCAGCATGAGGAGTTCCTTTCTAACATTATTGAAGGAAGAATTGCCCAGAGTATCTTATTTCAAGAACCTGCTTGTGAGGATGAAGTGCAAGACTTACGCTGAGTTGAAAAGACTAGGTCAAGATAGACATCTGTGGCTGCACCAACAAGAATGTGATGATAACGATGATGATGATGATGATGATGATGGCGTTGTTTGTATTATGAGTCGTTTTTTAGTCTTAGTTAGGTCTTAACGGCATTCTTTTTGCAACTTCACCTTTGCTCGACTGCGGATTTACTGTAAGTAAATCTATTATTATCCATTATTGTAGTACAGATGTGACCATAGAATGTCAGGCGTCTCCTACGTACGAGATCAGTGAACCTATCTGATGCTCTATATTATTATTATTGTTATTATTAATATTATCTATATACAGTATTAAAAGAGTTTCCTAAAAACAACTTTGGCAAATCTGTCCGTCCGGTTTACTGGACCGATTTGCTTCATGTCTGTTTTAATCTCTCCGGAATTACCTGCCCGTGAATCATGAGACATTGTTAGGTCTCTAAGTTCAGCCAACATTGAGTAATCATAAAATCAAATCATTAAATGATCACTGCAACAATTGCAGGCAAAGGTTTACCCTAACCCGCAATACATTCTGTACTTAGCAGGTTGCTAAGGGACTAACACTTTCATTAATATTATGTATGAGAGTCTCATCCTTAGTAATGGCATTGCATGCAGCCATGTTGGATTACTATCTGTCAAGCCAGAGAGTATACACTTCCTCTGATCATGGGAAAATTTTATTCTCTGCTTGATACTCTTTGGTTCTCTGACCTTCCCCAGCTTCCGAATATACTCAACACATCAGATCGCACAACTTTCCTAATAACTTACATGCTCCTTATTGAAAACATCGACGTACGCACAGACGGGAAGTTATCAACTCGACTAGCCTTCTGTATGACGATTACCAGTAGTAAAGCGCAGGGACAGCACCGCGGGTCCACTAGTTATTATTATTATTATTATTATTATTATTATTATTATTATTATTATTATTATTATTATTATTATTATTATTATTATTATTATTATTATTATTATTATTATTATTATTATTAGCTTTATTTGAGACTGTACACGGCGATATTTCATCGGATCCTGCCCAATTCTAGTATACAGGATGATACTGAACACTCAGTCCATTGCAAAAACAACTTATGAAAACAGCTACGTATATGTAAGAACAATGCATGTCTCAGACAAAGTCTTTATCTGGCCCGATTACACAGCGCCTTGTCAACGGCGATAGTTACATAAACCCTGCGTCAAACAGTAAGAACAATCCTGAACGACTGTTTACCTTCTCAGAGATAAGAAATTCTACATAGTTCTCTGGGGTTCTCATGATGCGTCAGGTATCATAAAGGGTGATTCACGAACCATGCTTCAACTTGCAAACGATGGAGGTTAGCAGGAACTCAACAGTGCTAACGAGTACATAGTTAAATTGTCTGCATGCAAAGATCTTTGGATCATTTCTCTGTTTATTTATCCCACAGTTATACTTCGCTAGAAACATTCTTGTTAAATGCATACAATATCGTTTAAGCCTAGAACTGACAATGTTAAATCTTGTTGTGGCAGCTTTACCTGTCTAAATAAAGTACAAAAAATACCCGAGATATTAAAGAAATCTACGAAGTATTATATATCTACGTAAAGATTATACTCGTACACTGAGGATTATCATGGTGACACAAAATTACATAAATATTTTGACTAGAAAAATGTGCAGTCTGTTGAAATAACACAATTCCTGAATTCAAAGTAATAATAACATTTTCGATCATATGTGTACAGAACTGGTAAATATCACAAACAAATTGACCTATGCAGATTGTCAATAATGTATCAGTAATGCACTAGCGAAAGTTTCATCACTCTGACATAAATATTCGTGGAAATGTTAGAGGAAATGTATTGGCATGTAATCATTTGGAGGCGTGGTCATATGCTACGATGTTAGCCCATGATAGGAGGTTCATCAACACTTTCCCATATCGATGCGAAGAAATAGCTGATAAACATTCCAAATTGGACTCTGAATCTGTCGGTTCGTTCTCAATATCCTCAAAGTCAGACCCGTCACGTTCATATTCCAACAAATTTCACCCTACTTTCGTAATGAAGTGAAGATTCCATATTTAGACACAAACACTGTACTAAAAATGAATCAAATCATAACAATAAACAGAAGTAAATAACTCGCACAGAAGGAAAACTATGAAATAAAATAGAATAGCAAAGCAGAGCTCGTGAAGGTTTGTTTACAAACAGATCAATTATTTCTCTGAGATTGCGCCCAAGCAGGTTGTAAATATGAATGAAACTGAACTCGAGGCTGCTGTCGACATCGAGAACTACAAGAACAAGACTGTCATAAGATCTGTTGAAAAAATTAGGAAATTACGAGAAGAAGTACGAACATGTCGAATATTCGACAGTACCACTACAGCGGGGACCAAAGTGTCGAATATTCAACAGTTGCTAGTTCTAGGGTTAAACGAAGTTTCTATCCTAATCTGCAGACACCAGATGTTTATGCAGTAATAAGTTAGAATGCAAACTGATTTGGTTATTAAGAAGTGTCGACTAGCTCGCTATTCAGTTATGTAGCAAGAGTAACATAAATTCTAGGGGTTCTGATGGGCCGTACCCCTAATGTTTATGCAAATCGCATAGCATAGCCGTATTACCAGAGGTATTCAAACTTATTGGTTGGCGTTCCTGCAAAATTCAATTGTTCTACCTTCGTACCCCCGAAGTATATTGCAATGATGCCAGAAATAACATATTATTATTGCTGGATGCCAAATAATATTAACTATTATCATCATCTTCTTCCGTAGCTTATCAGGGTCCCTGGACGCACTGAGACATAAAACAGTTGTGACCAAGGATTTAAGGTCGCATGGCCTTCCTGACACCAGGGGATTTTCAACTGAAAATCTCAGCCCAGGAACACCAGGAATCAAACCACGGTCGTCGGAATGATAGACAAGCAGCTCAGCCGCTACACCATCCTGTGCCCAATAACAATATATTGTAGATATATATCCTCCTTGGAGAAATACAAAACACGTAATTCCTTTTTTAATTTAATTATACTTTCTTGTAACAACATTTGCGGGCCCCACGGTGTAGAGGTAGCGTGCCTGCCTCTTATCCGGAGGCCCCGGATTCGATTCCCGGCCACTTCAGGGATTTTTACCTGGATCTGAGGGCTGGTTCGAGGTGCACTCAACTTACGTGATTACAATTGAAGAGCTATCTGGCGGTGAGATGGCAGCCCCGGTCTAGAAAACCAAGCATAACAGCCGACAGGATCCCTCATGCTGACCACATGACACCTCGTAATCTGGAAACCTTCAGTCTCAGCAGCGGTCGCTTGGTAGGCCAAGGTCCTTCAGGGCTGCTGCACCATGGGGTTTGGTTTGGTTTGGTTTGGTTTGGTTTGGTTTGGTTTGGTTTGGTTTGGTTTGGTTTGGTTTGTAACAACATTTGGTCTTCCTCCGTGTACAATGAACACACATAGCACACATACAAAAATATGAATTGCCAACGCAAAGTACTTATAAGAACCAAATCGCTCACATTCATCGAGTACATAAAACCACAATGAATCGCTCTTCCGGGAGGAGAGGTGGAGAACAAACAAAATACTGGCAACAATGCGATGAGCACAAAGTCAAATCCTTATATCCGCGGTTCTCAAAAAGTCCCTAAGAGCATTGAGAACTGAATTGTTTTCACCCTGCAACACCAATGCAGTGCTGGTAGGGAACGGCACTTTTAGATGACATAGTTCAGATAGAAAGCGGCTCCGAGAAGTATTATAAAGGCCACACTTAAACAAAATGTGGTTGAGATCTCCATCCTCCACATATTGACATCGACAGCGTGGGGAATCCAAAACTCGTATGCGATGTAGATGAGAAGGAACTGATCCATGATTTAGCGTCATTTGGATTACAGAAACCGTTAGACCTCGTGACCGACGGGTTGTATGAGAAAATAAGCTCTACCTTTGTGAAATTCAGATGTTTCCCACTTTGTAGACCACTTGTGACGAATTTGTTGTCGAATAGTGGGAATAAAGTCCATCCATGGTAGTTGCAGCGCTGATGCACCACGTTTGGCTACTTCGGCAGTTTTCCATTACCAAAATATCCTTTATGTCCTTTGACCAAAAGAAATGCTACGGAGCAACCTGTAAGGCAGATGTTCAAAGCACGCTCCGCGATTTCGTACAAGTAACCATGCGTTTGGTCGTAACTCCCTTGGTGTAAAGTTTACAGAAGAAGCCCAAAACTGAGCTATCAACAATGGCCGGAGAACTGTTTCCCGCATTTTCACTGCTTAATGATAGCCGAATTATTCGACCATTGGTGTCTTACGTTCCCTTCCCAAACAATTCGGCAAACCTTCAGAAGAAACGCGTTTTTCTCGCGAGTGGAGTTAAATTGCTTACCAACGATATATATACGAGTATTATCAATCCAGCAATTACTGTTGTACTAGACACTGCTACTGAAAGGAATTGAAATGCATGAGTGGATTTCGAAATAAAAAGTTAAAAAGAGCAATCCAGCATAAGTAAGCGTTTGTACAATCGCGATTACAAGAATTCCGGGTGGAAGAGGAAACAGGTAACGTTTGGGCGAAGATTTTGGCCAACCCTGAGGATGAAGGAGAAGTAAGCAAGGCTAAGTCACATGTGTTCGTCTTCCAGGAGGTGTGGCTTGCGACGTTGCGCAATCAGAGGCCACTCCCAACTCCATTCTTTCGGGAACTGATTAAGATGTTTCTACGGATAAACATTCTGGCTATACTAGCTTTTCCTAATCAGCAAAAACCATTATTAACTGTAATTTAATTGCGATGAAGTGTCCACGATGTAATCCCAGCTCAGTATATGGCATTTAATTGTTTGATCAGCGCTGACAATAACTTCATAGGAACGGTTTTTCAAACGCCCTTGCGTCTCTGATAATCATCGTTATTTAATGCCAGATTACTTTTACTTTGGTTTTTTAGGATAAAAATTAGTAGTAGTATTTAACAGCGCCTATATTGACGAAAATAAGGGTCACTCTTTCTTACAAAGGTTGAGCGCGATGCCATCTGATAATGAAGTCATAGTCGAGACCGCTAACATTTCAGCCAGACCTCGCACACAAGAACTACAAAGAAACTGGAGAATTTGACTCTCAATGAGTTGACATACACATTACGTCTGTTGCCTTGAAGGAGGCGTGTGGTTCCTCGCTTCATTGTCGAGCCAGTGGGACGTGTGGACAGGCGGGGAAGCAAGTATCTTCCACTCCGCGTGTGTCTCGTTCATGCTAGATATCCACGTACTTCGTTTTCTCCACCTCCCCTCACTCTTCAGATGTGTGCATGTGTTAACGCGTCTAATGGATGTGACCAATGAGAGAGAGTGTGTAAGCAGGTACTGGGAGGTTCTGAGGACTGTAGTGATTTCTTCCCTGAAATCGGTATTTTTGGACACGAGATACTAAAGATTTCGAGTGTACACACCTTGTCAATGGGAGGTACAAACCGGCAGATTTTAGAATGAATAGTTAGCAAAGGGGACTCTGTGTAGTGGCCCGCAAAAATCATGACGAATATAAGAAGAAGTGTGAGGACTCCTCGAGTTCAAGCGCGTTCCCGCAGGCAGCGCTGCAGTGGGCAAACTCCACAGAACCGATCGGCGGGTCTTAGGAATGATGCCAGAGGAAACGTAAACTCCGTAACTGATAAGTATACTGTCTTTTATAAACAATGAGAGATTACACTTAAAATACCACAGCAGTGTACAATGGAAAAAATCATACAAGGAAATAAGAGCTACAACCTTCATCATATGTTGCGGAAAGCACAGGTTACTGGATTGTAAATATGCAGACAAATAACACTTTATTCTCAGAGTACTAAAACAAACAAACACCCATGAACATTTCACTGCTGCACTCCCGCCTTCAATCTTCTTTCTTCTTTTCCTGATGGTGTCTAGGTTCTTTTCCCTATTGGGAGTTTCACGGGACTTAATCTCACTTGAAAGATATTTCGACAAATCGGGGGAAATGTGAGGCACTGCTCCTGGACGTAATTTTCATCTCACACGAGAGATATCCACTTTTTCACCATTCCGTATAAAATTATCTGATTTCACTATCAAATCGTCAGAGATATGAACATGACAAATTCTGCCTTTACGCGTTAACTCAGTATCCTTCCGTGGAATAGCTCTGGTCCATTTTTCAAATTGATTTCTATCCTTGGGTGGTGTAAAAACGCATATCATCAACTACTCTGCCATAACCTGACTTACAGCCAGTCAGAAAACAGTACGACATGCTGAACCATTAAATAAATCAAGCCACTTAAGATACATGCTTGAAGTACACAACACACAATGAACTGAGTTTAGGAACTGAAAGCAAAGAAAATTCAACTTATTCAATGAAATATCTTACACAGTAATATCTCCCGAACTTTTCTATACCCGGCTTGCCGGAACTATTCGAACACGTGTTGGATTTAATCGCTTGCAGTACTTGCAGTGGCGGGACCACAAACTACCACGCTATAATGGCTGAGTCCTCACACTTGGTCTTGCATTCGTCATGCGAAAACATTAAATCAAAACAAGATTTTATTGAAAATGAGCAGGCTCGACTCTTTTCTGATCTGCTCACGATAAATTTTCGAATTCCTTGAGACGACCCAGCGTACCACACTTTGAATACTACTGGGATAGACTCTACTTGTTACCCGCTTTAGTAAGTTTGTATTCTAACCTATTACTGCATAAATATCCGAACTCTACTTATTAGTTTACGAAATACAAAAGTGTGAAATTTCACACTTGTTACCAATGCCGCTACCGTGACCTGTAAGGGTCCTGTCCTAATGTTGCGTTTTTCTTTCTCGACTTCGGGGAAAGTGTAGGGCGCTGCCTTAATGTTGCGTCTTTCCTTCTCGACTTCGCAGAAAGAGCAAGGGCCCTATCCTAATGGTGCGTCTTTCCTTCTCGACTTCGGAGAAAGTGTAAAGGTCCTTTCCTAATGTTACGTCTTTCCTTCTCGACTTCGAAGAAAGTGTAAAGGCCCTGTCTTAATGTTGCGTCTTTCCTTCTCGACTTCGGGGAAAGTGTAAGGGCGCTGTCCTAATATTTCGTCTTTCCTTCTCGACTTCGCAGAAATTGTAAGGGCTCTATCCTAATGTTACGTCTTTCCTTGTCAACTTCGAAGATAGTGTAAGGGCCCTGTCCTAAAGTTGCGTCTTTCCTTCTCGACTTCGAAGGATGTGAAAGGGCCCTGTCCTCATACTGCGTCTTTCCTTCTCGACTTCGGAGAAAGTGTAAAGGAACTGTCGTAATGCTGCGTCTTTCCTTGTCGCTTTCGGAGAAAGTGTAAGGGCGCTGTCTTAATGCTGCGCCTTTCCTTCTCGACTTCGGAGAAAGTGTAAAGGCACTGTCGTTATCCCACGTTTTTCCTTGTCGCTTACGGAGAAAGTGTAAGGGCGCTGTCCCAAAGCTGCGTCTTTCCTTCTCGACTTCGGAGAAAGTTTAAAGGCACTGTCGTAATGCTGCGTCTTTCCTTGTGGCTTTCGGATAAAATGCAAGGACCCTGTCCTAATGCTGCGTCTTTCCTTCTCGACTTCGAAGATAGTGTAAGGGCCCTGTCCTAATGCTGCGTCTTTCCTTCTCGACTTCGAAGATAGTGTAAGGGCCCTGTCCTAATGCTGCGTCTTTCCTTTTCGACTTCGGAGAAAGTGTTAAGATGAAGTCGCTATTGTGCAAAGCGGACTGCGTCTGCTCCTCAAGTTTCAACATCTCGTCACAACCGCAAAAATGACGATAAATGAGTGATTCAAACTGAATTACAAACCAAACAAGGAGTCAATTTAATCTGTAACAAACAGAGCTGAACGTTTCATTTTAAAATGTTGGTAATGGCATAACTATAAGGTAAATCAATACAGAAATATGCCGAGTATATCGACCTGCGAACACGTCAACCAGCTCATTATTTAGTTCTTGTTGCGGGTTGAACCATATTGTTATTTTCTGTACGTTCCATACAGTTTGCCGACGTTTCGAATATATTGCAGTATTCCTTGTCAAGGTGTCGGGCTAGGTAGCTCAGACACTAGAGCGCTGGTTTTCTAATCACAAGTTGGCAGGTTCGATCCAGGCTTAGTCCGGTGGTATTTGAAGGTGCTCAAATACGTCAGCCTCGTGTCGGTAGATTTAATGGCACACTAAAGAACTCCCGAGGGACAAAATTCCGGTACCTCGGCGTCTCCGAAAACCAAACAAAAGTAGTTAGTGGGACGCAAAGCAAACGACATTATTATTTTGTCAAGGCGACCGAAATACCGCTATTCGATCCAATGTAATCAGTCTCCCAGGCAGCCCTACACACCGTGGGAGCTTCTCATCTTAATCAGTTCGTATTTGCACAATTCAGTTCGCGAGGTCTTTCATTCTTTACGTGTAATGAGACGAAACATGATTTTGAAGCACCCTGTATATGATATATTGAGTCTTTCCGTTGTTACTATTGGGCGATCCGTCATCGTACAACTTGACTGCTTGCTATGTCAAATTCTCCCCATTTTCTTCTTCTTCTTTTTTTACATTTTTCCCACACATGTGAGGTCGCGGTACGAACTCTATATCGCATGTGGATTTCGCACTGTTGTACGGCCGGATGCCCTTCCTGACGCCACCCTATGTGGAGGGATGTATTCAGTATTGCGAGCTTCTGTGGTTGTCTGGTTTATTTATTCGTGTCAGAAGTATAAAATATGAAACATTGCAACAACAAAAGCAAGAAATGGACACAAATACACAAATATGTGTTCATCAAGTGACTTCAGACAATTCCCGCTTAATACTTAGCCACTTCGAGAGCACTTGAGTTAGCTTGAGTCAAATCGCTCATTGTATGGGCACAACAGACAACATGAGCAGGCGTGCCAACTCCCCCGATTTAAGTGAGAGAGTCCCTATATTTGGTCCTTCCTCCCTCTCCCGATTTTGAGAATAGATTTAGTATTCCTGTTTTTCCTCGTTCTTTAAATGTCTGGAGAGAATTGATGTTCGGTGAGCACTGGCAAGACAGATGCAATCAGCTGGTAGAGTTCTTAAATATGGTAGAATCTCTAACGTGATGCTTTTTATTTTATCATTTCCACATAGCAATGCCGACTGTGAGACTATTTTTAGCATATTTACAAGGGAAAAAAGGTCAATTCATAGCAAAACTTTCCGAAAAAGAATTATCGAAAAAATTAAATCTTAAAACCCGTACAACAAGGCCTGTGCTTTGAGCATAAACCTAGTTCAGAAATATATGAAGAGGCCTAACTAAGGCAGTTACAATGAAGAGTCATGTGTTCTAAAGCTCAGATATATACTGTACTGTACAATATTTCAGTATTTATAACTTAATAATTAATAAAAAGAGAAATTGCATAATTAGTAGAATGTGTTAAATATTCTTCAAAGTTACGTCATCAACGATGTGTCGTAATTTGTCGGGATATGCCACCAAGAAAATACCTCGTGATTTTTGAATTTTGACATTTGGCACGTCTGCATAAGAGATGTGTTATTTGAAATTCACCACCATCACACAGAACTGTCTTGGTCGGAAATGCCACTTACATAAATTGTCCCTTGTTCTTGCAAATTCAGCTCACAGTCTGTTAAGGGACTTTCAGATTGACCAGTACTCTGTATGGTCAGGAGGTAGAGATTCTTCGGTTCCATCCATTCAGACAAATTACTAGTTCTCTCCTTCCACATGGCAACTCGTGCTTTTGCAACTGTTCCTTGTAGTGTGCTGTGTTATCTGAAAATGAAGAGAGTTCTGGGACAAACACAACAGTCAAGTCCCCCAGCACGAATAATTAATCAGACGCGATTAAAATCCCCGACCCTTCCGGGAATTGAACCCGACACCCTCAGAACCGAAGGCTTCAGCGCTCACTCAAATTCTCCCCCATCTAACTTAATCCATCGGCAATGATAAGACAGCTGGATTAATCGCTTATATTTTTCTTTACTCCTCCTGTATTAGCATAAACTACATCAGCTGCTTGGATTTCATTAGTAAACACATTATTGCATCAGTGACTAATGCATGGTGTAATTTTACTGTTTGGGACTTACAGGGAGGGGGAGAGAAGGATTAATAAAAGGAAGCAATAGAGGGGTCACTATTCAAGCCAGACCATCTGCCACCGTGTCGCTCAGGCCGGCTTCTTGCATAAATAATTTAAGAAATGACCGTGGTGGAGATTAAGCTGGATGGAAACTAGTGTGGTTTTAGACCACCGGATTTTCAACATCCGTCAAGTGAATGCGAAATGCTACGAGGGGAATAAACAGTTGTTTTATGAGTGCATTTCGCAAATCTAGGGAAAATATATTAGCCGTAGCAGGGTATTGTCGTATTAGGGGTTATCACTGGAAAAAAACGTTGTTAATATTAACGGAACCGGGCAAGTTGGCCGTGCGGTTAGGGGCGCGCTGCTGTGAGCTTGCATCCGGGAGATAATGGGTTCGAATCCCACTGTCGGCAGCCCTGAAGATGGTTTTCCTTGGTTTCCCACTTTCACACCAGGCAAATGCTGGGGCTGTACCTTAATTAAGGCCACGGCCGCTTCCTTCCCACTCCTAAGCCTTTCCTATCCCATGGTCGCCATAAGACCTATCTGTGTCGGAGCAACCCAAAACAAACTGTAAAAAAAAAAAATCAGGCCACGGCCGTTTCCTTCCCTCTTCCTTGTCTATCCCTTCCAATCTTCCATCCCCCCACGAGGCCCCTCTTCAGCATAGCAGGTGAGATCGTCTGGGCGAGGTAGTGATATTTCTCTCCAGTTGTATCCCCTGACCCGATGCCTCACGCTCCCGGGCACTGCCCTTAAGGTGGTAGAGGTGGGATCCCTCGCTGAATCCGAAGGAAAAACCAACGCTCGAGGGTAAACAGATTAAGAAAGAAAGAAAATATAAGATATAACTACACGAGGCGACACAGCGGAGACAGAGGCTTGTAGACTGAACGCTTAAAGCAGAACAGCCTATAATGAAGGCACAAGTACTGTATGAAAATGTAAGAACTGAATAATCTTCAACGATTTCATACCACACTGCATCTAACACACAAAGTCACCTCGAGCTGTTTTAATGCGATAGGATTGTGTAACTGCTGCAACAGGGATTATCTTATTAATATGATAGAATCCCGTCACAACCACTATGGAGATTTTGTGATCACGAGCGAATATGTAATGGGATTGCTTTAAGTCAATAATAGTCTCTCTCTGTAAAACTAGAAAACATGCCGAACAATACTCACCAATTTGTTAATAACAGTCTGCAAATTACAAATCCTCCGCCTCTGGAAACTCCATTCAGCCTAATTCGTCTTTTGCATTGGCAGCTGGAAACATACCGTTTAGTCGATCTGCTCGTGTCCTTACTGCCCCCAAGTCCAGAGTTTGTAACATTTTTGTAACACTACTCTTTTTTTTTAACAATCCTGAACAAATTGTGCTGCTTTCCTTTGGGTCTGTTCCAGCTCTGGAATTAAGTAATCCTGGTAAGGGTCGAACTGGAATCGTACTCTAATCGGCTCCTAGCAACGATTATAAAGTACTTTCCTTTGATTCTTACTAAAACAACTAAATACTCTCATAACGATATGAATAGTTGTGTTACCTTTAATTATAACCTCATTACTGTCTCCAATGAAGATCTTTCGTTCTATTAACACCAAGGTCAGGGCCTCTACGAGTGTATGCACCGTCGCAAGGTGCAAAATATGACTTGGCTAGGTTGATCAGAGTGCAGACCCCCACTCCTCGATTTTGAGCAATAGCGCTGTCTCTCTTTCCCTACGCCTGTCTCCCCCTTCCTCACTTTCTCCGCAGCGCTCCACATCCGAGCCGAGTTAAGCTGAGCTTAGCCGAGTCGTCCCGAGACAAAATGCTGGTCCGAACCGAGCCGAGTCGGACCGATGCACGGTGCACAGAACCTCCGCTCCTCGGTTTGCACGCGTGAGATTTTGAGAGGCCCTGACCTAGGTACGTACAGTGAATCCCTTCTTTTTCCTTCCTGTAAAGGGGCTGCCTGGACCAGGCGGGAAAGGCGTGCTCAGTTGATCCGGAAGGACGTGGGTTCCACTTCCCCGTCAGGAAGTCGAAAAATTTAAGAAACGAGATTTCCATTTCTATAGGTACATATGCTCCTGAGGTTCACTCAGCCTACACCAAAAATAAGTACCAGGTTAATTCATGGACGCAAAGTGCTAACCACTCTACCCCATCAAGTGCCGAGGTTACGGATAGTGGAAGCCTTTACCTTCGACCACTCCAAGGGCCTTCGTGGTCCGTATAAAGTTGACTTTGCTTTGCTTTGCTTTGCTGTCCTTCCTCTAATCTCCTCTGTACAGTATCCGGCGCTGGTGACCATGCTTCCAAGATATTTGAATAAATTCACCTCTTCTAGTTGTTCACCCCCAATATTAAAATTCATTATCCTTTCATCCTTACACACTGTCATTACTTTTGTCCTTTTTTAAATGTTCATTGCGATTACTTCTCTCATTCTCCGTAGTTCTTCTTCACTCTCTGCATAAATTGCCCGACCATCTGCGCACTTCACAGTCTTTATATTTTCCCTTCCAACTATTACCCCTCCCCCCCCCCCCCACTATATGTTGTTACGTCTGCTTCATCATTCCCTTTCATACTAAAGCGGTGAATTTTACTAGTATTCATTCCTTCTGTCTTTCTCTCTTTCTTTCTTTCTTTCTTTCTTTCTTTCTTTCTTTCTTTCTTTCTTTCTTTCTTTCTTAATCTGTTTACCCTCCAGGGTTAGTTTTTCCCTTGGACTCAGCGAGGTACCCCACCTATACCGCCTCAAGGGCAGTGTCGTGGAGCGTAAGACATCAGGTCGGGAGATACAACTGGGAAGGATGACAAGTACCTCGCCCAGGTGGTTCATCTGCTATGCTGAACAGGGGCCTTGTGGTGGGGGATGGGAAGATGGGAAGATTAAGAGGGATAGACAAGGAAGAGGAAAGGAAGAGGCCGTGGCCGTGGACGCTGTTCCAGCCCTCGTGCCACTTTTCATAATTCGTGGCAGAGCGAGAATCGAACCCGGACCTTCGGGGGTGGCAGCTAATCATGCTAACCACTACACCACAGAGACACATGATATTGCTATCTTACATTTTCACACCCTTCGTAACCCTTCTCTTTCTGTTGCCGGACTGAGTGGTTCAGACGGTTGAAGCGCTGGCCTTCTGACCCCAAGGCAAGTTCGATCCCGGCTCAGTATGGTAGTGTTTGAAGGTGCTCAAATACGTCAGCCTCCTGGCGGTAGATTTACACGCACTTAAAGCAACTTCTGCGGGACAAACTTTCGGCACCCAGGCGTGTCAGAAAACCGTAAAAGTTGTTAGAGGGACGTAAAGCCAATTCTTGAGAGATTCGAACCTATTTCGTTTTTCTCTTCTCCTTAGTGTTAATAGAGGACGGTTGTCCCGTGGTATTTGCTCCATCAGCACGAACTTTGCACCACCCATAGTTCATTGATAAGACAAGCTAGCACTGCGAAGGCCCGGCTACTACGTCACTTGTTGCATCTCGCCGGGTCGTTATGCTAGAGCCAGACCCGGTGATGCGTGGGTGACGAGCCCCCGGTCGTTCTGCGGGCTTGGCAGTCAGTCTAGTACCGGCATCGCTACCACACACGTGAGTCATTTTACACCATAACTCTGTGATACTTTTGACATAAATATGTCTTGTGCCTGGGGAGGGTCATTCCAAAATGTGTGTAACGTGACGCGACAGAACGTGTGACAGTAGTGTAACCATAGCAACCGTACAGGCTGTGATGTATTGTTACCTAGCAACCGTGCAGGCTGTGATGTAGAGTATTGTTACCTAGCAACCGCACAGACTGTGATGTAGAGTATTGTTACCTAGCAACCGCACAGGCTGTGATGTAGAGTATTGTTACCTAACAACCGCACAGGCTGTGATGTAGAGTATTGTTACCTAGCAACCGTACAGGCTGTGATGTATTGTTACCTAGCAACCGCACAGGCTGTGATGTAGAGTATTGTTACCTAGCAACCGTACAGGCTGTGATGTAGAGTATTGTTACCTAGCAATCGTGCAGGTTGTGATGGAGAGTATTGTTACCTAGCAATCGTGCAGGTTGTGATGTAGAGTATTGTTACCTAGCAACCGTACAGGCTGTGATGTAGAGTATTGTTACCTAGCAATCGTGCAGGTTGTGATGGAGAGTATTGTTACCTAGCAATCGTGCAGGTTGTGATGTATTGTTACCTAGCAATCGTGCAGGTTGTGATGGAGAGTATTGTTACCTAGCAATCGTGCAGGTTGTGATGGAGAGTATTGTTACCTAACAACCATGCAGGCTGTGATGTATTGTTACTTAGCAATCGTGCAGGTTGTGATGTATTGTTACTTAGCAACCGTGCAGGCTGTGATGTATTGTTACTTAGCAATCGTGCAGGCTGTGATGTATTGTTACCTAGCAATCGTGCAGGCTGTGATGTATTGTTACCTAGCAATCGTGCAGGTTGTGATGGAGAGTATTGTTACCTAGCAATCGTGCAGGCTGTGATGTAGAGTATTGTTACCTAACAACCGCACAGACTGTGATGTAGAGTATTGTTACCTAGCAATCGTGCAGGTTGTGATGGAGAGTATTGTTACCTAGCAATCGTGCAGGTTGTGATGGAGAGTATTGTTACCTAACAACCGCACAGACTGTGATGTAGAGTATTGTTACCTAACAACCGCACAGACTGTGATGTAGAGTATTGTTACCTAGCAATCGTGCAGGTTGTGATGGAGAGTATTGTTACCTAGCAATCGTGCAGGCTGTGATGTAGAGTATTGTTACCTAGCAATCGTGCAGGTTGTGATGGAGAGTATTGTTACCTAGCAATCGTGCAGGCTGTGATGTAGAGTATTGTTACCTAGCAACCGCACAGACTGTGATGTAGAGTATTGTTACCTAGCAATCGTGCAGGCTGTGATGTAGAGTATTGTTACCTAGCAACCGCACAGACTGTGATGTAGAGTATTGTTACCTAACAACCGCACAGGCTGTGATGTAGAGTATTGTTACCTAACAACCGCACAGACTGTGATGTAGAGTATTGTTACCTAACAACCGCACAGACTGTGATGTAGAGTATTGTTACCTAGCAATCGTGCAGGTTGTGATGGAGAGTATTGTTACCTAACAACCGCACAGGCTGTGATGTAGAGTATTGTTACCTAACAACCGCACAGACTGTGATGTAGAGTATTGTTACCTAACAACCGCACAGGCTGTGATGTAGAGTATTGTTACCTAGCAATCGTGCAGGTTGTGATGGAGAGTATTGTCACCTAACAACCATGCAGGCTGTGATGTATTGTTACTTAGCAACCGTGCAGGCTGTGATGTATTGTTACTTAGCAACCGTGCAGGCTGTGATGTATTGTTACTTAGCAACCATGCAGGCTGTGATGTATTGTTACTTAGCAACCGTGCAGGCTGTGATGTATTGTTACTTAGCAACCGTGCAGGCTGTGATGTATTGTTACTTAGCAACCATGCAGGCTGTGATGTATTGTTACTTAGCAACCGTGCAGGCTGTGATGTAGAGTATTGTTACCTAGCAACCGCACAGGCTGTGATGTAGAGTATTGTTACCTAACAACCATGCAGGCTGTGATGTATTGTTACTTAGCAACCGTGCAGGCTGTGATGTATTGTTACTTAGCAACCGTGCAGGCTGTGATGTATTGTTACTTAGCAACCATGCAGGCTGTGATGTATTGTTACTTAGCAACCGTGCAGGCTGTGATGTATTGTTACTTAGCAACCGTGCAGGCTGTGATGTAGAGTATTGTTACCTAGCTATCGTGCAGGCTGTGATGTAGAGTATTGTTACCTAGCTATCGTGCAGGCTGTGATGTAGAGTATTGTTACCTAGCTATCGTGCAGGCTGTGATGTAGAGTATTGTTACCTAACAACCATGCAGGCTGTGATGTAGAGTATTGTTACCTAGCAATCGTGCAGGTTGTGATGGAGAGTATTGTTACCTAGCAATCGTGCAGGCTGTGATGTAGAGTATTGTTACCTAACAACCATGCAGGCTGTGATGTAGAGTATTGTTACCTAGCAATCGTGCAGGTTGTGATGGAGAGTATTGTTACCTAGCAATCGTGCAGGCTGTGATGTAGAGTATTGTTACCTAACAACCATGCAGGCTGTGATGTATTGTTACTTAGCAACCGTGCAGGCTGTGATGTAGAGTATTGTTACTTAGCAACCGTGCAGGCTGTGATGTAGAGTATTGTTACCTAGCAATCGTGCAGACTGTGATGTAGAGTATTGTTACCTAACAACCGCACAGACTGTGATGTAGAGTATTGTTACCTAGCAACCGTGCAGGCTGTGTCTTATGGCTGGTTGTCATCTGAAATTAGCCGCCGTTGGTGGATGGCCATGACAGAGATTATTCGATTTTCGCAAAGGCAAAAGTGGCTTCTTTTTTTAAATAAAATACTGTCTGTCAAGGTTAATAACAAAAATAATAATATAGTAACGAATAATTCACGAACTGTAATTGCCTATGATAACGTGCTAATCACTTACAAGTAGCGCCGAGGTGACATGTTAATAATTACTCCTTCCAAAGCGGATACTAATTAGCTTTGCATCATTACGTTTAAACGTTCCACAGTGTGAAAACAATTACCACACAGAGAGTAAGTACAACACAGAGCGGCCTGCACATGAAGACACAGAGGGCGGCTGTAGTTGAAATGTCATCTTTTTCACCCACTACGCTGGGACGTTGCTCACTGGTATACGAATTCATCACCCTCCCCCCATGGCACTACAACCCTTGAAGGGTCTTGGCCTACCAAGCGACCGCTGCTCAGCCCGAAGGCCTGCAGATTACGAGGTGTCGTGTGGTAAGCATGTCGAATCCTCTCGGCCGTTATTCTTGGCTTTCTAGACCGGGGCCGCTATCTCACCGTCAGATAGCTCCCCAATTGTAATCACTTAGGCTGAGTGGACCTCAAACCAGCCCTCAGGTCCAGGTAAAAATCCCTGACCTGGCCGGGAATCGAAATCGGGGCCTCCGGGTAAGAGGCAGGCACGCTACACCTACACAACGGGGCCGGCACGAATTCATTTCACGCTATATAAAACAATAACAACATTTTGCATTCTTTTGCATTTTTGGCCGATTTGGGATGATCAGTCTTTATTTCAACTTTCAATAAGGTTTTACGTCAAATATAGCATTTTGAAGAATTTTTACATCATTTAAAATGTATGTTAACTTATGCATGTATTTTTTATTGTCAGACTGTTGAAGGTCCACAAGTGGCAAAGAAAACTATGGTTTTTTCTTACATATGGTTAAATTTGCTCAATATCTTTCATGACCAAGCGAACTGTTCCGCAGTTGTTGGTGACGAAGAAAGAGAAAGGATAAGGGGAGGTTGTAAGCCCTATCTCCGCCACGTTAAATTTTTCAACTTCATGTTCCTTTTCCTCATTAAGTATTTAACCTATTAAAACAAAACCCCACAGATATTTAGATCTATATTTTATCTTTAAATGGTTGTTTTTGGAAACGTGTGTTTTGTAAATAATATTTTGAATTTTTGTTTTCAAATGTTAAATTTTTCAACGTATTTCTCTACGAAAACATAATTATTTTTTCTATTTATGATAAAATCACAAGAAAACATACAATTCTTTAGTTGATCATATTGAGTTACTGAAAAACATTCAGAGCGCTGTTGTTAATACTTCCTGAGAAAAAGGAACATTTGTCTCGAAAAAAACAAAAGTGAAGAAAAATGTTGTTAAAGATAAGTGTTATCTTAATGTGCACCAGGCCCATATTCAGGATCATCTGGGTTGTCTTCATCTTCTCTCCCCCTTTTCTGGATTATTTTTAATTGCCTAGCTTCTTTAGAACTTGCTTGAAATTTGATATCAGACTTTTTCATACAGAAATTGTCCATTTCACAGCACGCGCCATTCATGTTCACTTGTGGTTCTATACCCAGTTTTTTCAATATTTTAATCCTACCATTGTTCCCCTCGTTGAATGCCAGCACAGCATCATATTTTCAGTACGTTCTCTGCCAGGTCCGACTTTTACTTTCCTCTTCTTGAATATTTTGAGATCTTGGCATTGTTTTAGCACACGAAAATAAAACTTCTAGACACGAGAGAAATGTATTGAATTTGGTTGTTTACAAGCCAACAAATGAATGTCGCAAGGCGTCTTCCATTGTTACCAACACACAAAACTCCCCTCCAAACCACAAACCTCTGAAATAGAAAGGAACTAGCCCAAGAAACCGAAAATATGCAGGATTTCACGAATAGATTTTAAAAGGGGGCGTGGCTTTCAGGACACAACGAATGTAAATGACCTATAAATGGCTTTCAGCAAACATTTTCAGCAAAGAAGCATATGTACATTGTAAATTGGACTTCAAGCTATCAAAATAACATAAAATCTAAAATTTGAATGTTTTTACCCAAAGCAGCTTACAACCTTCCCCTTTTAACCTGTGAGTCTTGTGACCCTACCTATTTGCAGGAACACAATACAAAACTCTGATAATGAGGAGAAAGTATTCCCTAGCGTGTCTCAAGCTCAAGGAATGCTGGTGATGACGTTTGATGATATTGGTTGTTTAAAGGGTCCTAACAGCTAGGCCATCGGTCCCTAAGGTACTAGGAGAAAGAAATGAAAATGAAAACTTCAAAATGTATCCACTGACTAGAGTCTAAAACGAATGGCGATAAAAAAAATTATCGTGAAACAAAGACAATCAGTGGATCCTATTCACAATGCCTGAAGTACTGAGGGGCCCAAAATCCAGGTCACCGGCCCTCACAATGGTACTAATCACTGGTAAAGCAGACCCATGGTATGTCACACACAGTGGCACCACAAACATATGGTGTGTCGCACATAAGAGTGTTACTCACAAGAAACGCAGACCCGTGGTGTTCGTCACATAGTGGGACTAATCACGGGCGCCGGTATTCCCGTGGAGGTCCTACTCCCAGGCCACGTGTACTCATGGTGTCGCTCGCATAGTGGTACTAATCATACGCAATGTAGACCCACGGTGTATCACACATTAGGGTAACACAGTGGTGTTTATCATGGGCGCCAGTCAAACCCGTGGTTTTTCTCACAAAGTGGTGCCAACCACAGGCAATGTAGACTCATGGTGTTCGTTACAATGTGGTACTACTCATGGGTAACCCAGATCCATTCTCAACACAGTGGAACCGACCAATGGATGCACACGATGACAAACAACGCCCAGACCCGTAGTGTTCTCGCATAATGGTACTACTCACAAGTAATCACATGGTTCTAATATTATTCCTTGGTCACCCCTTTTAGTCGCCTCTTTCGATAGCCAGGGGATACCTCGGTGTATTCTTCTTCTGCGTCCCCCACCCACAGGGGTTGTGTGTTTGGCCCGCTCAAGTCCGCAGGCAAACAGGTTAGGACCCCTATCCGCCAGTTGGGACGCGCCACGTCCGAGTATCACCTCTCCCCCTGCTCGCCAGCCTTCGCCCCCGCCCCTGCAGCCAGTCATGTACCCCCGCATACCTCCAGGCCAAGGAGAAGGGATTGTAAACAACTTATATAACTTTCAGCTTCAGTACAGAATTATCCTTCCAAATAGTTTTGTGAAACAAAAATACCGAAAGTGAAACCACCACACAGTGTTGTTGTTTACAACAGATGGGCGTGTTTTAGTGTAAAAGTGTGTGTGTTGTACATTAAACGAGAAAACATTTGAAAGCTCTAATGAATGCCAAGAACAACAAGTGTTGCTAGGTTCTTCAGGGTCATTATACAGTCTTCTGTTTAGTGGCAGGTCCGTGTCTTCGTACGGAGAATTTCTGAAGCCAATGTTCCCTGTTTTCAGCTTCTTCCTTCAGTTTGCTGTATCTCCTCCCAGCTTTCATGTCATCCAGATGTTGAATTCTTCTTCTTCTTCCTCGTCCTGCAGTTCCTTTGACCTTCCCTTCAATGGTGTCGTGTATGAGCCACTAGTGTCTGTGTCCGATCCAGTTGGCCTTCCTGTCAAGAATTGTACAAAGAGTAGTTTTCTTCTCAGTACATCCGTCGTCTGTCACCCGATCTGTCCACTTCATCTCCTTCAACACCACACTTCGAAACTTTCTACAGTGACTCAAAAAGTATTGGTCTGTCGAGATATGCTACATATGAGGGCGAGGAATCTAAGGGAATGATTTAAAAAATTGACATATGGTAGAATCCCTGATTATTTATCATCTTGTGTAACATGCACATTGTAAGAAAAATATAATTCTTCCATGTCCACATAACTAAAAAGCCATAACTTAAAACAATCATTTTCACTTGCCACCAAAAAAGTATTGGTCTGAATTAACATAACACAATTTCTTTATCCTTCCTGAACGTTTCAGTACTTGGTAGGTCCTTCTTTCCTCTTTACAATCTCAGCTAACCTATTTGGCATCGATCGTACCAAGGTTTCCGTAGTTTTCGTTGGTATGTTATTCCATTCGGTGAGTAAGGCTTCTTTCAGGTCAGCTTTGTTTGATATTCAGGGCTGTGTGTTTGGGGTCGTTATCTTGCGTAAACGTATACTTTGCTGAGAGTCCCATTTTTTGTACACTTGATGCAAGATGTGTCTTGAAGATGTTAATGTGAGCTTTGTGATCCATAGTCCCTTCAATAAAGGCTAATTACACCATTCGCACCCATGCAACCCCACACCATCAGGGAACCACCTCCATGTTTCACAGTAGCTGTCAGGTTCTTTTCTTCAAGTTCAGAATTCGTCTTCCTCTACACAGTTACTCGTCTGTCTGTCCTGAAGAGGGTAAATTTACTCTCATCAGTAAAAACGACTGTCTTCTAATCCTCATAGCTGTCATTTCTGTGCTCTTTAGCGTACACAAGTCTCTTCTTTCTGTTAGCCTTACTGATGTACGGCTTTCTACGGGCTGTTCTGCCCGCATATCCTCTTTCGCGTAGCACATTTCAGATGACACTTGCACTCCTACACCTTGCTGTAACGCAGCTGCTATCTTCGGCGCACTTAGCTGAGGATTTTGGGCCACTTCACGCACAATTTGCCGTTTGTCTTGTATTGATAACCTTGAGGGACGGCCACTTCGTTCTCTGTTTTCTATTGTCTTTGTTCGTTTGTAGCTGTACACAATATTTTTAACAGTTGTAACAGCTCTTCCAATAATTTCACTTATGCCCATGAAAGATTTACCTTTCTGAAATAGTCGCACTACAATCCTCCTTTCTTCCACGGTTGTTTATTGCATTTTCCTTCCCATTGCTAACTGAACACGGAAACAGTACTGAATATTACCTTCCGACGTGTCAGCACATACACAATGAGCCAGATGCAGCAGACAGCACGATGTCACGATGATATTGTGTACTAGACCAATACTTGTTTGGCGTGTAATGACGCACGCCGTTGTATTACTGATCCGTTTGCAAACAGCGTGAATCTTCTTGGCTCTATATTCAACCTATTGATGTACTTGACTGTCTTATATATCTGCATATGCCTAATTCCATTATATGCACCATTATTTGTACCATACAGTTCCGTTCATACCACGGTTATGGGCAGACCAATACTTTTTTGAGCCACTGTAATATATTTTTCTCCCTCTTTCTCATGGTCCACGTCTCTGCTCCGTACAGTGCAATGCGCAGTTCCAAACTGAACTTGCTGGTCAACAGAGTCCTCTTCTTGTCGAATGCGACTTTGACCATGGCAATTCTTGCTCGAATTTCATTTGTGCAGTGGGCGTCCTTTACCAGCAACCTTCCCAAGTACTTGAACTGCTTCACATTCTCCAGTTCTTGATTGTCAACAGTTATCCTCAAAGGTTTCTCCCGTTCTGATATCCTCATTGTTACGGAGTTACCCATGGAAGGCAGAGGTGAAAGAAGGTGCGGGCTGGAATGGGTCTAACTACAAGGCCGAAAGATGAATTAAAATTTCAATAAAGGTTATATTTTCAATAGATAACAAGATTTAACAAAATTTCACTAGGTGAAATAACAATTTAAAAAACACAGGTACAATGATAACTTTACAAACGAAAGCACAAGTTTCGGGGTTTTTACAAGTTCTGGCTTCGAGCCCCAATTACACAATCCTTGAGCTACTAGCCCAACTTTACCAAGGTACACTCATTTGTTCAAAGGGCAGAAAACCCCTAATTACATGGAGCACTTGCTCCCACCTAGTAATGTCAAGCCTCCTAGAGGCACCTTTCAAAATATCAGAAAGAGCTGACCCGCTCTCAATTTTTCAAGCTTATTAAAGGCAATACCAGACTTTTACACATGATTGCCATCAAGGCACAACTTACAATGAAACAGGGGTATCTAGTACCCAGCCTACTGGGCCAAAATAGAAAATTAACAGGTTAACTTAAATGGCCCTAAACGCAAAAAGAATGGAGGGTGTATCAGCACTCCCAAATACACATTTTAAAACCTAAGAGGCACTAGGCCGATGACACAGGGGCTATTCCCAAACTAGGGTGGTGATGCGTATAAGAAAAATTTTAACACATTAAGGAAGAGTAGAAAATCGGTTACGAAAACGTAGTCACCTCCAATCAAATGAAAGGGAGCTCGAGAGGGTAAATCACTCTCTATCCCCGAAAGATAAATGAAGTTTTACAAAGACTGAAAAAGGTTTACATGTTTCAAGATAGGTTACATAATAAAGGTTTCGGACCTTCCCCGCGGATTAAACTGCTGAGCTAGCAAAAAAATAAAGATGTTAAGTGGCCATTACCTTGTAGAAGAGCTGTTGCCGGATGAAAGAGGCGCTTCCCGCCTCCTGCTGCACTTCCATACACTAGGCTAGATGTTGTTCGAGTGGCCAGGAGCCGTGAAAATAAGCAGTTTTTATACACTCAGGGAAGATTCGAGACCTTTCATGAATAATTAAGACACACCCACTCAACTTTATTGGCTGGCTAAAAGATACACATCACAATAGAAGAAGAAACCTAGGATTGGTTGGAAATTAATTGCAGAAATTACTGATTGGCTAAGTTCAAAACTGGCGGAAAGAAAGATTAATATTGCCAACCCACAAATGAAGGACAAAATTTAGTAAAGACAAAAACTTCTAAATACAAAATTTCTTTAAGAAAGTTCATTCACTTCGCACCAGGGTGCATGATCCCAGTTTTACAGTAGATACATCTATGAGAGAATGTCCACACTTCTTGATCAATAGAAAACAAAATACGTTGAAATCCGCACAGTACTGACAACTTCGTAATCACAAAATTTCCGGTAGTGACATCTTCTGAGAAACTTATAAATTGATACAGTTGTTAAAGTTCAGAGTTTCTCCTGTAGAGGAGTACTTTAAGGCGGAAAATTCAAATGTGCGGCGTAGAGGTGTACCGACCGGTACACTCAACATTTTTGATTTCGCAATGTTCATATCTATGCCATATTTCCTTCCACTTTCCAGCAACGGGTTCATCATGTGTTGCAGGTGTCTTCGATTTTCGGCGAGCACTACCAGGTCATCTGCATACTTGATGGTGTTGATGAGACGTACTCCTATCCTAGCACTACATCCAGCAAAGTAATTATGTCCACATTACTGCATATTTCCAAATAAATTAGGAGACACTTGAGTAAAAACAAGAGCTGCACACAGATAGAACAGGAATATTCTAAATCATTCTTACACAATCACCAGAATTCATTTTGGTCAAATATTTTAAAGTTTTTTTTTTACGTATTTTATAACATTTTCCCGTATATTTAAGAGCATTTTGTTGATCATTTTCAGTTATTTTTAAGTCATCAGTATCCGGCCCTACTGATAAGTATACTGTCACTGTTCTGTATTATTGCGCATCTCTATAGATCAGGGCCCCTCGGGGTGCATGCACCAGTGCACTGTGTGGTGCAAGGTGCAAAAGATGACTTGGCAAGGTTGACCAGAGTGCAGACACCCGCTCCTCGTTTTTGAGCAATAGCGCTGACTCTCTCCGCCCCAACTTTCCGTTAAAATTCTGTGAGCGGCGCTTCGGGAAACCTCACGAACCAAAGTGCAGAGATCATCCAGGGTGATCCGCCGATCTTCACGCATGATTTGCTCAACCTTCACGACTGGCTCGACGGAAATTGACGGCCTCCCGCGCCTTTATTCGTCGTGAATTTCTGTCCGACTGGCTGCAAACTCTCTACACCACTTACGAACATTTTTGACATCCATGCACTTGGCGGTAACATCCAATGGGAGCCCCATTCTGAACGGCTGCCAGGCCAAGACTGAGTGCCTCAGTGCGGTGTGCGCATGTTTGTATGCGAGCGCGGGAAACACTCTTAACAACATTGTGACCAACAGCCACACGGACAGAGTTCTGTATTTATTTTAAAAAAATAGGAGACCATAATTTTTGGATTACCCTCGTAGATTCTAACTCATCGCCACTCTTGTCGCGAAATATATTTCCTCTTCCACAAGAACTTCAATGTGTGCTAGTATCTAATTCAGCACGCTTGTGTTTCAGTTTTCTTTACCGTTTTGGGGATTTTACGTAACTGTGTCTAGAATTACCCTCGAAGCTTGTAAAATGCTTCTATAAATAATCAATCAATCAATGACCAGTGATCTGCATTTAGGGCAGTGGCCGATTCCCTACCTGTTGTTTTCCTAGCCTTTTCCTTAAAAACTGCAATGAATTTGGAAATTTTTGGAATGTTTCCCTTGGTAAATTATTCTATTCCCTTCCTCCCCTTCCTATAAACGAATATTCGGCCAATTTGTCCTCTAGAATTCCAACTTTATCTTCATATTGTGACCATTCCTACTTTAAAAAACACCACTCAGATTTATTCATCTACTGTTGTCATTCCACGCCATCTCTCCTGTGACAGCTCGGAACATACCACTTAGTCGATCAGCTCGTATCCTTACTCCCAAGTCTTCCCAGCTCAGAGTTTGTAACATTTTCGGTAACGCTACTGTTTTGTCGGAAATCACCCAGAATAAATCGAGCTGCTTTTCTTTCGATTTTTTTCCAGTTCTCGAATCACGTAATCGTGGTGAGGGTCCCATACACTGGAACAATGCTCAAGCTGGAGTCTTACCAGAGACGTATAACCTATTCCCTCGCCTTTACATCCTTTCTACAGTGCCGTTCTCTGGAAATCAGCCGTCAAAGGCGAGCTCGGCAGGAACCTGCTACTTGAAAGCCCGGCTGCGTGCTGTTAATAGCGTTTAAGGGCATTGAGGAACAAAAGCAAGTGTTCCACTATAAGTATTGGCTACCGACTGGCGATGTCGTGGCGACAAAATACTCCTGACGAGTCAGCTGGCTGATGTTTGTTTACATCTGAGGGCAGGCACGGGATCGGCTTGCGAAGCAAGTGAACCAGCACATACACCCAATGTTTTTTAAAATCATTATTACTATTGAAGGCGTTAGGCCTCGGAAGACCATGCGGCCAAATTTGCAGAGTAAGCATACATTTATGATACATACATTTCGTGGTTGAAAAAAAGTCATATCTTATAAATTAATACTACACTCTGATTACTGGCAATTGCAGCGCATAATTGTTGAGTTAGGTTTGATAACAAGATGGCAACTGAAGTGGGCAGTGGGGTATTTAACTTCGCTAATGAAGAGTACAGATGGTTCTGTTGTTGGGAGTACTTCCTACATGACAGTCTGAGTCGATCAAATCGACTGTTTCTCCAGGGTCTTCTGGGCAGTGGGGACTGCCGAAGACCTTGATCCTGTGTAGGTGACTCGGATAGCATCCATGGCCCAGTCGGATTCTTATTAAAGATGAAAGGTGTGTGCGAGTTAGTTTCAATTTCTTGAACCAGATTTGCGTTGGTATGGTGGGCTGAATTTTAGCATTGTGCTTTCCTCTTGTAAGCTGTTTCATTTTCCTTAACTCAGGCCGTTCCCTGTAGACCTGTTTGATTAGGGCAGGAAATCAGAATATGGTAACTGTTTGTAAAGGCGTGGCTTCTTTCGCTAGCTGGTCTACTATCCCGTTCATCGTTATACCAGCGTGACCTTTAATCCATAGGAGATGCACTTCCTGAGCTGCTTTCTGGACAGTATAAATTAAGTTCAAAATGTCTAATATATACTGATGTATGGGGACAGGTCCCAACGAGAATTTTGTAGCTTTTGAAGGGCACATTGTGAGTCAGAAAGTATTAGAATTTCACACCCATTGTTAGTGATCGTTAGCAGGTAGGGAATTAAGAACAGATCGATTGTGCTGCTGGTATAAATATTCCTGCGACACAAACGCGGTGGCAGATGCAGAGAGGGTCCCGCACACAAGTGGCCATGGCTGGCCCGTGGTCCGACAGCTCTGCACTCCGACCGACCAACCGAGCAGAGGAGGCGTGGCCACGGCTCTACCGTGGCTCTACGCCTCTGCATTCGAGAGACGGAGAGGGGGTGGTTCCCACTGTCGGCTGTACTGAGAATGGTTTTTCGTGGTTTTCCATTCTCCTGCACTCAGGCGAATGCCGGGATAGTTCTTAGTATAAGCCGCGGCCGTTAATCCTCTCACCTTCTCCTGGCCTAAGAGACGGTGTCACCGGTCTAGGAGGCCCGCCTTTCGTTTCAGGGCAGGAATGAAAACATTGAGCAGTAATAGTAACATTAGCAAGTACAATGAATACAGACACCATCCAGACAGCCGATAAGGATCTCGCAGACCCCGCGGGGCGGCGGAGTCCACGACTGTTTTTTAATTCAGTAGCTGAAGAGTGATTTTACACATTGATAAAGCTACAGCACACAACACAGTATTATTGGTATTACAGAGAATTATTCCAAATTTAGGTCATCGTAGTACAGAGCTTCTTTCGTCAATAGGAGTACGGTAGTAGAATGTGGGTTTTCCAACCTGTTCCAATAATAACCATCCCTTGCTGCCAACTCACAACAATCAGCAAGGCTTTTGAAGTAATTAGCCAGTTCTGAGAACGATGCGATATCAAAGACATCCTCCTTATCTGAACTCTAAATACTGAAGTTTCCAGCCTGTTTATAAATCTCGACAGTCACTGTGGCTAAGTAAGCCTACGATGGACGGTTGAGTTGTAAATTATTTGGTCCTAGGAACGAGATTATTTCTTAATATTGTGACGGTCAGCGTGTTTTAGTTATTATAATTAGAATATATATTTCGTGTGTGTGTGTGTGTTCGTATCATGTAAGTGTATTATTTTTATTCCTTCGGATTTGAAAACTGAATTATGTCATTATTATTATCGCTGCGTCGTTGTTGATCATTGTAATATACAACCCTGTAGCAAGGACACCCATGCCCGGGGGGCAAGGAGAGGGCCGTGGCCCGTCCCTAGCTATCAGGGAAAGGCAAATCTCTAGTCAGGTGTTTTTCTTTCAAGAAAATGATTTAAAAGTCGGTATTACGGAGAAGTGGTAGTACCGCCCCTCATCAACAGGCAGGGGATACCGTGGGTGTTATTCTACCGCCATTCATCTTCCAAAATTTTAAAAATTCTGTATACCACCAGGTCTAGCCCCCCTCGCCTACAACCTGTCGTATGGGCGCCCATGCCCTGTACTACGAAACTAACTTGTAACTTTCCTTATCATGAAACGAGGGGCCCATTTTCAATTATTGTTGGCGGGAGGGGCGAGCTTCTTAGCGCCGCTACTGCATCCAGAGGTCCTGACTTCAGTTCGATCGAACAAGTCTGGGGCAAACTTGAACAACGCATCGAAGCACTCCAAACACTACAAGCACTTGAAGACGTCCTTTTGTAAGAGTGGGGGACGTATGCCACTACTGGATGTGCGGCCTCTTGTCAGAAGCATGAAAAGGCGTTGTGAAGCTGTTATCCATGCGAAGGGTGGCAATACTCCATATGAAGACGCTTAATTGGCACATAATCATAGACGAGGGGTCACTTTGGTTATGCAATGACGTATATTGAGTGCCTAAAGACGGCTTTTCATTTCAATACTCCGACTTGGTGTAATTTTAAACATTATTCATAGAGTGTGTCATATTCCATAGTCATTTCAAGTACTTGAGTGTTAGGGGAAGACCGTGTAATTTGGACCGATAATATTTTTGGTATTTGTAAGTTTGGTCAACCCCTGTCTGAGGCAAGGTCAGGAAGACAACGGAGGGTAGTTTCCTCCTGGAAGTTGTTTTGTTAATGGACTTAAGGTTCAAGGTGGAAGAGGAAAACAAACTGAATACTCTCATTCCTCGTAAGCTTATACGGTGACAAGTAAGTGTACTGTTAGTTATTTCAGCCCAGAAGGTGTTTAGCTTTCACAAGTACTGATAAAATATTTAGGTAAGTTTTAACATAGTTTAATTCATAAATTTTTAAATATTCCGCACACTATTTAGTTTTTGAATAAATCTTTGCATGTCGTGTAATTTCCAGTGCCCGAGAGTACGTAATTTGGACCGTTCCAAGAACTGAAGTAATTACGTTTCTTCTCAGTTTTGCAGGTGCTTCCAAAAGAACTTGTTTTATAATTTGAGGCCGACCCCTCGGTGTAGTAGTACCGTCCCTGCCTCTTACCCGGAGGCCCCCGGGTTCGATTCTCGGCCAGGTTGGGGATTTTTACCTGCACCTGAGGGCTGGTTCCAGGTCAACTCAGCCTACGTGATCACACTTGAGGAGCTATCTGACGGCATAGTATGTGAAAAGTATTAGGATGGCGATTGGATTCAGCGCAATACTTGCAAAAATATTAAGCTCACGAAAACTGCGCCAAAATTCAGGACGAATTGTTTTATCATTGTCCTACATGTGAAAATTGACGACCACAATTCATAGTGTCTATTTTATTGCTTAGTGCTAGATAATAAATACAGTAAATAATTTATACGTATTTAGCCTATATTTCTTTCTTTCTTTTCCTATCGCGTGTTTCTGTGATGGTTGTTAGTGTGGTATGTTGTCTGAATATGAAGAGGAGAGTATTGGGACGGACATTAAAACCCAGTCTCCGAGCCAGAAGAATTAATCAGAAGCCATTAAAATCCCCTACCCGGCCGGGAATCGAACCCGAGACCCTCGGAACCAAAGGCCAGTACGCTGACCATTCAGCCAACGAGTCCTACTTTTAAGTATTTATATTCACCAGTCCAAATTACACGACAACAAATTTTAGAATAAAATGTTATTTTAAACAAATTCCAAAGATAATATTAACATTTATTTTCACCAAATCATTTGATACATTGTACTAATTATCGTGTATAAAATTTGAGACATTTTCATTACGCTCAGTAGAGTTTGAAGTTAGGTGGCCCAAATTACACGGACTACCCCTATTCTTTTCCGGGGACGGCGCATGCTATAAATGTAGATGGGGGCGAAGAAATGTTAAATCTGCCACTGCTAGGAGTTCAGAATTCTAATTGTTTACATGTAATTCTTTCTTTCTTTTTATTATTTTCTTTCTTTCTTAATCTATTTTCCCTCTAGGGTTGGTTTTCCCTCGAAGTCAGCGAGGGATTCCACCTCTACTGCCTCAAGGGCGTGAGACATTGGGTCGTGGGGATACAACTGGGGAGAAGAACCAGTACCTCGCGCAGGCAGCCTCACTTACTATACTGAACAGGGGCCTTGTGAGGGCATGGGAAGATAGAAAGGGTTAAACAAGGAAGAGGGAAGGAAGCGGCCGTGGCTTTAAGTTAGGTACCATCCCGGCATTTGCCTGGAGAAGAAGTGGAGAAACTACGAAAAATGACTTCGACGATGGCTGAGGTGGATATCTAACCCCCCTCTACTCATTTCACCTTCCCTCGTACCACTTTTCAGATTTCGTGGCAGAACCCCGGCCTCCGGGGGTGGCAGCTAATCACACTGACCACTACATCATAGGGGTGGACACGTGTAATTCAATGGTTATTAATTCGATGATCACAGAAATCAAATGTGAGTTTTCGCTGTGGGTGGCTTGTCTTATCAGGGCAAAACAAAAATGGCGCTTGTTTATCTTTCTGTGGGTATTGCACCAGCTGAGTCAGTTGACTATGCCAAGGACAGACGTGGACACACTGTGGCACGCTACCAAACATGTGTTCGTGTTCACACCGGCCAGACTACTCGCTCGCTGGCTGGCATTCCACATAATATGCATGGTTCCTTGCCAAAATAATATGGACACTGCACTCAGCCATTTCCGCTTCCTCCAGCGAGATAGTAGAGACCTCTACCGTACGCATGTAACACTAGCTACTAGCGCAGAGTATCTTCAAGATGTGAGTGTTCTTCGTACAAAGGCGTTCGGAGGCTGCAGCGTCGATTCTAGCCGGTGAAGACCAATCGAATTATGTAAGTACATGCTAGCAAGAAGACAGAAAACAGTTCCGTAGCAAATAATTTGTGAGCGAGTCAACTGCATTTCAGTGCAAAAGGTGGGAATTTCTTTGAGTAAATTGAACAGGACAACCTTTGATGTAATAATAATAATACCATATCTATGAGAAAATTAAGAAGAGGGACAGTTTGTGAGTTTTTCTATATACGAATTGTAATTTTGAGAACTTCGTTCACGATTGGAAAGCTCATTTCGTCTTCCTTTTTTTTCTTTCTTTCTTTCTTTCTTTCTTTCTAAATCCGTTCACGTTCCAGTGTCGGTTTTTCCCTCGGACACAGCGAGGGATCCCACCTCTACCGCCTCAAGAGCAGTGTCCTGAAGAGTGAGACTCTAGGTCGGGTTATACAACGGGGGAGGAGGACCAGTACCTCGGTCAGTCTGCCTCAACCGCTATACTGAACAGGCCTTGAGGGGGGATGGGACGATTGGAAGGGAATCACAAAGAAGAGGGAAGGTAGCGGCCGCGGCCCAACATTTGCCTGAAGAAGTGAAAAACCACGGAAAACCACTTCGAGGATGGCTAAGGTGGGGATCGAACCCCCTCTTCTATTCAGTCCCGAGGCTGAGTGGACCCGGTTCCAATCCTCGTACCACTTTTCAAACTTCGTGGCAGAGCCGGGAATCGAACCCGGGGTCTCCGGGTTAGAGGCAGGCACGCTACCCCTATTCCGCGGGGCTGACAATCTGAGTTACTACTGACCGGGCTGATTGGTTCAGGCGGTTGAGGCGCTGGCCTTCTGACCCCATCTTGGCAGGTTCGTACCTGGCTCAATTCGGTGGTATTTGAAGGTGTTCAAATACGTCAGCCTAGTATCGGTAGATTTACTGGCACGTAAAAGAACTCCTGCAGGACAAAATTCTGGCACCTCGGCGTCACCTAAAACCGTTAAAAAAGTAGTTAGTGGGACATAAAATTATTAGTATTATTATTATTATTATTATTATTATTATTATTATTATTATTATTATTATTATCCGACTCCTTTGCTGAATGGGCGCGTTGAGGCCTTCGGTTCAGAAAGTCCCGGTTTCGATTCCCGACTGGGTCGGGGATTTTAATCTCATGTGATGTCCAGCCCCATGGCTAAATCGTTAGCATGCTGGCATTTGATCACAGGGATCCCGGGTTCGATTCCCGGTAGGGTCGTGAATTTTAACCATAATTGGTTAATTTCGCTGGCACGGGGGCAGGGTGTATGTGTCGTCTTCATCATCATTTCATCCTCATCACGACGCGCAGGTCGCTAACGGGCGTCAAATCACAAGACCTGCATCTGGCGAGCCGAACTTGTCCTCGGACACTCCCGGCACTGAAAGCCATATGCCATTTCATTTCATTTCTTTGGCATGTACTATATGTACATATACTGAGCACGGCCTGATAAGTTGAGAGTCTATTTCTAGACCAATGTGGTCATGAAAAGTAAATACCCAACACGCTCTATCATTTGGAATGTGTTTTCGATCATTTTGAAGCCATCTATCGTTTATATGTCGCGACATCTGTTTGCTGTATATTTGTACACGTCACGCGACGTGCTAACACGCCGCAGTCCAGAGCTACACTAATTGTTGCCCGCGCAGGGCTGTTGAATAACCCGATGACGTCATACGGAGGCCACTCTATTGTTGGCCCGTCCTTAACAATGAGATATTGAACATTGTCGTCGGAAATCAAAAATATGAACATTTATTATAAAAATCGAAAGAAAGACGCGAGCCAGGCTGCAGTAATGAAAATGAAAACATACAGTGGAAAATGCATCTGGATTCTTCTCGAAGATGTCTAAGAATATTGACTGTAGCGTAAACAGTGACCTAACCAATTCTTTTTCTCTTTTGAATGGTTTCCAGTACTGTTGTCCACCACAAGCGTGCAATTCCCGATGCAGTTGTGGGTCATTGCGTTGTTAAATGTAATCATTTCTCGCAAGAACTAAGTCATCAACACTGTCGAAAGTTCTCTCTGAGAATATTCCACTACACAAATCTATCCAAGTTACCTTCAACAAGTACAAGTTCCTCAACACCGGAGCGGCTGCCATACTTCCCCAAACCATGCTTCACCGTGACTTGAAAGTATTAAGGATCTAGTTCTGTATTCGGTCTCTCGAGATCAGCATCCTACCATTGATGATTAAAATTACGTTCATCCATGCATAATACCTTATTCCTGAAGTCTGTTGTCTGGGATACAGACTGTTGCGCGAATTCCAGTCTCCATTTCATGTTCTCATTAGTTACTACTGTAAGGTTTTGATCTAGAATGCTACGAATTGCCCTCTTCGCGCACATGAGCAGATAGTGCAGAAGCTCTCAATTGAGGGAATTTCTTGATCATTTTTTGCAGAATTTAATCTCTCTTGTCGTAAGCTTCTGTGGATGACGTCTTCTTTTACCGTTGAGTACTGTTTTTTCTGTCCTCATGTCGCTTAAAATGGTGGATTGTACAGGCACTCGACATCTTCTGATTTTACTTGCCCTATGATCTCTGTTGAAGATATTGGGAGACAACAATGTTTCTTTCTCTTATAGTTGTTTTCTTCCCTTTGTTACCCATTCTGGTGTTCCACAGTACGCATATCTTGCCAGCTGATACTTCACGGTACAGTACATACACCACTCGTCTACTCCTTGCACTACGGCGTTGAATCAGCTGGTTTCTTTTTTTTTTTTTTTTTTTTTTTTTTCACAACTAGTTTGGGGCGTGAATACTTTGTTCTCGGTTGAATGCCGTGCGAATTACATATTTTACGCTCATAGAATATTTCTGTGACATACGAAAATCCGTATAACCAATGACTTAGTTATACTGTATTACGCTAAATAATGGTACCTATCAGCTTGGATGTCGTTTTCAATTTATTATTACAAATACGCACTTTGTTTTGCAGCGCAAATTGTATGAATACTTTTTGACATAAATATAGGCCTATCCTATGGCTGGGGGTCGTCCGAAAATGTGTGATGTAAGTGACGTCACATTAGTCGTTACCGTAGGCCTTGGTCGCTAAAGATGCTACGGCTGTGGATTTGTATAAATAGAGTGTGTTGAAACCGTCTCTCGGGTCAGGAGATTTGTTACTGTGAAGGAAATGCTCGGGGAAGGTGAGAGGGTTGGCGGCCGTGGCCTGTACGAGGATCTGTCGCGGCATTCGACTTAGTGCAGGAGAATGGAAAACTATGGACAACCATCCCCAGGACAGCCAACGGTGGGGAGCATCCCCTCTCCGTGTCCCGAATACAGAGGCGTAGAGTCACGATAGAGCCATGGAGACCCCCTCCTTTCTCGATTGGTTGGTCGGAGTGCAGAACTGTCGGACCACAGACCAGCCGTGGACACTTGCAGGTCACAGCCTACTCTGCAAAGAGAATCTGAATTCGTCACTAAAAACAGCCCGGTTCCAGTCCGCAACAGTTAAGCTTTGTCGTTCACGGAGACACATGCAGTGGGGGCCAGCTGAAGGCCCCCCTCCATTCTTATTCTGGAAACATGTTGAAATTGTAATCATATATAAAGCAAGAAGAAAGAATTCATCTCTGGTGTTACGAGAGCATCACTAAACAAAAAGTTGTGTTTCTTCCGACAATGTCTATTTTCAATTGCTATGGCTACGTTATCTTAATGTGAAACTGAACTTACTGAAATAAAATACATATTGTTACGAATATAAAACTCTATCTGTTTCATTACTCTAAAATTTCAGGATGACCTAATAAATGCACACACACATATTTAAACACCGGTAATTCTAACCAGTTTTGAATGACCACACTAATTACAGTCTACTTACAAATCTCCCTTCTGTGCACACAGTAGGAGGTCTAGCCCGCTCGTCTACCTGCGGACGCTTAAGCCTCACTTTCACTTCCCCAAGTCCGGTCAATCAACTCATACAGCGGCTGTGCGTAGACAGCTGGATTTAAACACAGAGTGACTGGCTATACAACACTCGACGACTGTTCGTTGGTTCGAACTCCAATGATAGTCCGGTACTTGACACAATCACATCAAGTGAACAACAATCAGCAACAGCTCAACAATATCCAAGAGCAGGACGATACTCACAACAGCGAATATTAGCACACGTCCAATTATCCTCACACGATAACTCCTTCAATCGCTGATTCACGCCGGTCCTCAATCCAATCCACAGAAGTACACACACACAGTACTCCTAACACAGTCTTTCGTTCTGTCGCTTCCAGTTACACACTCACTGGTCTCTCTGACACTACAACCACAGCTTCTGGTTCAGACCTCGGTGGGACACTAGCGACAGTCAATACCTCTGCCACCCTCAGCCCAACCACCGAAACCCGGCTCACCGAGTGTCACACTGTCGCTCACTCCAACACTAACTGACTGCCCACAATGGTCTGACGGTAAGCCGGCCAACGAAAACAATACACGAAAAGGCCGGCTGGGAGATTCCAGGTCGTTTGAGTCACCAGCCCCTTCCTGGAAATACCTAAAGGAGCTACCGTAGGGCTGACACGTAACAATATCATAGGCGGCACATAAAACATTGATTATTTTTGTGCCGTACGATTCGGCGAATGTATTACTTTGCTATCAACTATAACACGATTATTGCTAATTAAACGCGGCATTCCAGATCAAAGGTATCGCATATTAGCCCTTCATAAAAGGGTGTCAGTTCGACCTAGCCGACACATCTACCATCTAATAATACTTGAGAGCTCAGTTAAGTACAGGTCTTGGTGTTGATCAGTTAAGTTCGGCAGTCAACTAAAAATGAGTTGTAAAAACACTTCTGTTTTTCGCAAAAGCAAAAACAAAATAAACCCACAAATTATTAAAAAATACAAGGACAAGAATCTTAACTAAGCGTCTCTCTCGTTATTTGTGAATGCTACCAGTCCAAGCTTATACAGTAAGTCACAAACATCTTGCATGTAAGTTAGGAGGTTCTTCGATAGCAAATATCGAAGAAGTAGAATAATAATAATAATAATGGCAAGGGCGTTCATGTCAATAGGAGTGGTATCGAGTTACTTATTAATGTAAGTAGTTCAATAATCTGTTAGTGGCGGATAGTAATATGTACTCTGTTTAAGTTTAGATGAAGCACTGACTTTGACATTCCAGCAAAGTTGTTTGCTTTTACGAACTGGTGTGCCAAGGCACATCGCAGCTATTTTTAGCAAGCCACTCCGTGTCCATACATGAAACTTCTTACTGTTTATTGATCGACCGTCCATGTATTTCTGTATCACGTCATGAAGCATGTCCGCCCTCGACCACCAACAGACCGACCTTTACTTCTGTATATTGAGACAAGCAACTATTTGTTCACTGCAGATTAGACAGCAATAGCTATATTCTGAAAATCCCTCTCATAAGAGACGTTCGCCAATTTTTATAAAGCCTTCTGTATTTCTGTTGTCAGAACTGTGTTAATGAGAGTCATCACTGAAATTTTGAACTTTCACAATTTACCTTTTACCAAAACCAAATTTAAAATACAAGGACACATTAATAAGATATAGTGCCACACAAAAGTTTGAGTTGAGTTAATTGGTTTGCAAGTTATTGACAACATTTTTATTTTTATGCTGAATAGAAAATGCTCCATGCGATACAGTTTTCATGATTTTGAGCTATAATTTGGCAGACTGGTCAAAAATACTCATATATTTAACAACAACTCCGACTTTTGATAATGTTACGGTGCTTTTTGTTTAAAGAGGCCTAACATCTAGGTCATCGACCCCCAATGGTACGAAATGTAATGACAATGTAAAAGTCCAAAAATCATCCACTGACCAGAATTCAAAGCGTGATGAAGTGATGAATGGATGAATATGAAGTTAAAATAATCAGCGGATCCAACTCACAATGCTAAAAGTTTAAAATAATTCCAAAATCGATGCACAAACTAGAATTCAAAAAGACGACGATGAACCATGATTATGAACTTAAAACAATAAGTGGATCCGACGCGCAATGCCCCACCATCCCAGGAACGATCTTAAAACAAGAGTATTACTGACCAAGGGCCTGCTTCGAAAGCACAATCTTGAATCGATGATACCTTGTTGACCAAAGGGGTCCAAAATCCAGGTGAACAGTCCCTCATAATGATACTTATTGCTAGTAAAGTAGAACCATGGTGTTTCTCAAGTTGCGGTACTAATCAAAAGTAGCGTAGACTCACGGTGTTGCACACATTGTGGTACTACTCACAAGTATTGTACGTCGCACAAGTAACACAAACCCATGGTGTTCCCCACATACGTATACTAATCACGGGCGCCGGTATTCCCGTGGTGTTTCTCATACAGTGGTACTAATGACAGGTACTGTAAACCCACAGTGAACCACTCTCCGCTGCTACTAATCACAAACCTATTCTGTACCTAACATCGTGGTAAAGGCGACCCATGGTGTTCCCCGCGTGATGGTACTAATCACAAGTAGTTTCATGGTTCTATTTCAATCAACCCCCTTGGTCGCCCCTTTTAGTGGCCTCTTACGACAGGCAGGGGATACCGTGTTGTGCATCCTTCGTCTGCGTCCGCCACCCACACAGGGGGTACTGCGAGTTTTCATTATTCATTTTTTTAGTGGCAAAAATCTAGTTTCGTGCTGTTTTAGGAGCAAAAATATGACAGTAGACTAATATTCAACTGATAATAAAATGCAGAACTACTTTTAATTTTCGTAAAGTGTCCGGAAGGTAGTGGGTTCGAACCCCAATGTCGCCAGCCCTCAAGATGGTTTCCCGTGTCTTCCCATGTTCAGCAAATGCTGGGGCTGTAACTTAATTAAGGACAAGGCCGCTTCCTTTCCACTCCTAGCCCTTTCCTATCCCAAAGTCGCCATAAGACCTACCTTTGTCGGTCCAACGTAAAACAGTTCTAAATTATTATTATTATTATTATTATTATTATTATTATTATTATTAATATTATTATCATCATCATCATCTAAATGTAGCATATGCTCAAATACTGTATATCAGACATTACCTTTTGTCGTCTGACGCTATGGCTGAATGATAAGTGTGCTGATCTTCGGTTCAAAGGATTCCAATTTCAATTCCCGACCCGTCTCGGGATTTTAAATCGCTTCTGAGCAATTCCTTCTTTTTCTTTCTTAATGCACACCTTCAAATACACGCAACACATTACACGAGAAACCAGCACAGAAACACGCAATAAAGAAAAGGCATCCGCCTATAAAAGTGGGATAAGTCCATGCAATGTACCGACCCAAGTAATTGAGAAAAAAGAAGAAGAAGAAGAAGAAGAAGAAGAAGCTGAAGCTGTTGTTGTTGTTGTTGTTGTTGTTGTTGTTGTTTTTGTTGCTGCTGCTGCTGCTGCTGCTGCTGCTGATGATGATGATGATGATGATGATGATGATGATGATGCTTGTTATTTAAAGGGGTTTAACAATTATGGTCATCGACTCCATTATTATTATTATTATTATTATTATTATTATTATTATTATTATTATTATTATTATTATTATTATTATTTGGCATTTGGTCTTTGTCCTTTACCTCGTTATTCTACGATAGCATTTATGGAATCAAAACATTTGGAAGACAGTAAAGTTTTACATTTGGACATTACCACGTGGTGGTACCTGGCGAACTGTTGTTACGTCATGCGCGCTTTGTATTTTGTGAACGTTCTATGGTCCGTTCGGTGTGACCTGCTGCCTATTGCAAACCAAACCAGAGAATCCTACCGCTGAGAAAACTCCCCGATCAATGTCTCTCGACGTTGAGATCTGTACCTTGAATTTAAACACAAAACAGGCCTCCTAATCACTGTGTGATGGGGATACCATACGTCCGTATTTATGCGGACATGTCCGTATTTTCGACGACTAATGTAGCGTCCGCGTATATTCTTACGAATTTTGCTAATGTCCGCATTTTTTTATTTTTTGGGAAGTAAGATATTTTGACTTTTGTTTTCATCTCGCATCATCAACAAGTTATATGTTTTATATCGATTATTGAATTACACCGTTTGTTATTTGCTCACAATCGATCTGTTATGCTAGTAAAACCGAAAATATCGATTTACATAGTTTACAATCGACGTATCGATCGTTTTAGCTAACGTAGAGATAGCTGCGATAATAAAAGCTTTTAAGTGCAATGTTGAGACCCTCTTTGATGGATGTTTAGAGTACTGAACGTGTGAATGCAACCGTTTAGTGAATTTTCTTGGTCGAAGTGGCTCGATTTTGAAGATCTATCACGGAATTATGTGAAAGAATGTAGCAAATTTTTGTTGGATAAAAATATTGAAATTGATGAAGAAAAGTGCTTTCATAAATTTTCGAATTAAAAAAATTCAGAGCCACATATGATGACAAATATGAACGAAGCGATAAGAAAGAGTGCAAGTACATTGAGTAGTGTAATAGTGAAGAACAATTAGTTAAAACTGTACAGTTCTTCTTTGCCCATAACGCTTGTGTTGAGAGGTTTTTCTCCTTAACACAGGCAGGTGGGCAAAGGAGAGAAATATACTGACAGTTGATTCTGAAAAAGAAATGGTAATGGTAAAATTTCATTTTAGACGTGTGAATTGCAAAAAATTAAATAATAGTGTCAACGAAAGGAACTGTTAAAAAAGATTCAGTCCAGTGAGAAATACCCACGGCACGTGGGCTCTAAAGTGTAGGTACGTATGATGTGCGTAATATTTTTTATTTTGTTTCTTGCTTGTTATTTGAAAACATGAAATTGAACTAATAGCGTTCCATTCGGGATTCGGCACTGCTAAGCTAAGAGAGTGTTGATCATTCCCATTGAGGTGTCCTCATTTTGGGGTTTCAGTATAAGGTAACCCTACTATCTGAAGTACAGCCCACCGACTGAGAAAAAAATTATATTCACTCGACGATATTATTCGTACACTTGCAAAATGGAAACGAACGTTGATATCAACCCTACAATATTACATTCGTAAAAGGAAACCACACTCAGCCACGTGACCGAACTCCTATTGCCAACAAAAATTACAATAAGTCGCACAAGATTAGACAGAAATGACCCGTACAAAAACAGTGCCCTCAAAGTACGTTGCACTTAAGTAGTCTCGTTATTCGCCTTCCGGCAGATGGTTCGATTCCCTCCATATCTGTGTCGGAGTCCTCGCCTTCACTTGACGATAAAGCATTTACACTAATTACCAACTAGTCAACCACAGAGTCCGTAATTCCCATTGTTGTTCCTCATGGTCGATACACGCCTGTCACTCGATGCAAGTGGGTAATGGAAACAATTCTCTAACCCATGGGTAGATAGTGAAAATATCGAGCTCGATTAGTAGGTGGTGTTATTATTATTATGACTTGTGAGGTGTGGCTATATACGCTGGTATTTCTATTTATAAATTTGTTTACGTCTATTATTATTTTATTTTTTTTACAAGCGAATGGACCACTAAGGATCACGCTACAACTTCATTTCTTTCTCTTCGTGAGGAGTTTTCTCTGTGTCCAATACTCCTTCATGCGTTCGCTGGCCTGTTTCCGTTCATCTGTCCAGGCTCTTCCGGTCTTCCTAGTTCTTCCTGCGGCTTGAACACCTTCCAAATTCTTCAGTGTGTTCCTAAACGTATTTCTTTCTAACAGCTGGTCTTCCAAGATCAAGATGCTTAACCTTCCCATATCCTTCTTCGTTTCCTTAATCCTTATTATTATTATTATTATTATTATTATTATTATTATTATTATTATTATTATTATTATTATTATTATTATTGCTAAATGGTTAGTGTGCTGGCCTTTGGTCACACCAGGGGTCCCTGGTTCGATTCCCTACAGGGTTGGGAGTTTAAACCATAATTGGTTCATTCCCCTGGGATGGGGAGTGGGTGTATGTACCGTCTTCATCATCATTTCATGCTCATCACAACGCGCAGGTCGCCTACGGGAGTTGAATCAAAAGGCCTCTCCGGAGGTCACACGCCATTTATTTATTTATTTTATTTTACCAAGGGACATGTTCAATAAATTACCAAATTCTTTGCACTTACTTAAAACAAAGATAGGGAATCTGCCACGTAGGCGACTGCCCTAGAGGCAGATCAGTGGTGTATTGAGCGGTATCTTTCGTTCCTCATATCGACTCCCAACTCGATAACTGTACTGCAGGGTCTCTCAGGGTGTATGCACCGGTGCACTGCGCAGCGCAAGATGCAACAGACAACTTCGCTAGGACCAGAGTGCAGATCCCCACTTCTAGATTTTGAGCAATAGGGCTGCCTCTCTTTTTCCCTTCGTCTGTCTCGCTTCTCGCTCGCTCCGCCTGTCTCCACCTTCCTCACTTGTTCTGCAGCACTCCACCATCCGAGCAGATTTCAGCCGAGCTTAGCCGAGTCACCCCGGGACAGAACGCCGGTCCGAACCTCCGTACCTCGGGTTGCATACGTGAGATTTTGGGAGATTGAGAGACCCTCCTGTACCGGATGCAGCAGAAGGACGTGTTTGCCATGATCCGTCAACAACGTAAACCCACTGTATCCCTAACTTGGAGCATAGAATTATGCATATGAACTCACACTCTCGTCTTCTAAGTTCAAAAACATATCAATGATTCTTTGGTTTGTCAGTGTAGCAGAGAATATCGTCGAGTACGAATTTATTTGCAAATTGTTTCATACTCTCGTGTGTTCGCTGTTTTGTGGGGCGTACTAGGCATGATAAGTAGTGATACGGTTTGCTATTACTTTCCTCGAAATGTTGTTTAATTTAGATGAAGAAGGAAGGAAGGAAGGAAGGAAGGAAGGAAGGAAGGAAGGAAGGAAGGAAGGAAGGAAGGAAGGAAGGAAAAATAATGCGTCGTCCAGATCTGGAGCCCGAAAAGAGTACTGGAAAACAAAGATTTCGTAGTTGTCTTTGTAGACTTTTAAAAAGTCGACAGGGAAGTGCTGTTCGACATTTTGGCAGAATTCGGAGTAGACGCCAAAACAACTCAAAATGATTAAACAGACATTAACGGACACCCGAACAAAAGTAAAATTTATGGGGCAGCTCTCGAAGGAGCTTGAAATGAAAACAGGGGTCAGACAAGGTGATGGGCTATCTCCAGTTCTCTTCAACTGTATTTTAGGGAAGATCATCTGCGAATGGGAAAAACAACTGGACAAGAAAGTACTACTCAACTAAGTATACATTGGAGGATCAAAAAACGCCATAAAGATCAACTGCCTTCTATTCGCAGATGACCTCGCGATTCTGTCTACACTGACAGATCTACAGAGCAGGTAAATATACTAAAACAGGAAGCAGATAAAGCAGGATTCCAACTTTCATTTGAAAAAAATAAAGTATATGACAGACATCAGAACAGCCCCTATCATTTGAAGACAGAGCATGGCAAGACGGAAAGACAGCTGGCAGGTTCAAGTACCTAGGAGAAATCGTACAGCTGAAAACTACTGGGAGAAAAGCTAACTACACCAAGCGAAAGAAGATGGCCGCTGCTTATCGAAGGACACATGCTAGCTAAAGTAAGACACTACAACATAGTGATTATAACAGAGTGCCTGTACGCTAGTGAATGACAGGAATGTCTGGACTAAGGGAAGCCGAGAAATTTGAGAGATTTCCTCCGCAACATAATGTGTCCAAAAATCGTGGATGGCCAGAACTATAGGCTACCAGGAAGGCGAAAGATTGATTGAGTCAATGCGGAAAAGGAGTCTTAAATTGTATCGACATCTATTTTAGAATGGACGAGAAGAGACTGACAAAACAGGTTTTTAAAACACTTGACGCTAGACCAAAAGTTCCCGACAAATGGTTCATGGAGGTAAGGAAGGATCTTGAGCAGTCTGGATTAAATCGGGAAGACATCCTAAACGGAACTAAGTATAGATCAGTGATCGAGAGCATCAGATGCTTCCATGACGAACAGAAACTGAATAGGGGATGGACAGAGGAAAGAAGACAGGCTGCTAGAGAAAGAATGGACAGCTTTTGGGCTACAAAGAAGGCTTCCAGTGATGTGTGATTCTTGCTTAACGTGATCTCAAATGGCCGCGAACGAATATAATAATAACTAATGGACCTGTCCTGTTCCGACACATCCGTTATAAATGTGTATGTTGGGTATTCAGCCCGAAGGCTGGTTGGATCCTCAACAGGTTCACCATTAGCTGTCATAGATGGCCTAGGTGTCACTGAAGAGGCGTACTAGGGAAATGAAGAGTGAGGTAGTTTCCCGTTGCTTTCCTCACTGAGCCAGAAGTTGCTATTTCACATCAGTCTGCCAAGCCCACTGAAATGCCTGCACCAACCGACCCTATGAGCGACATTTTCACACCATTCATAGCAGGGACTGGCTGCATAAGGAATGGCATTACTAGCATCACTCATACCTCAGCCACTTTCATATTGTCAAAGCCAAGGAAGAGACTGAGACAGGCCAATGAAAGTAACAATTTTATTCTAGCCCATACCAGCAGACATAGCGCACTGTAAACACTACATCTTGCCAGCAAAGGCATAAATAGGTGAGATAATTCATCTTAATATGCCTTTCGTAGTCATATTGTTTTGCCTGCACTTTTCATTAGTTTTATGAACATTTAACATGTAGTTGGGAATATAGTCTGTAATACTTCTGTCCATTCTGGCGTACCTGGAACTTAACAAACGATCTTGCCCGAGATCCAATTGACCATGGCTGAATACTGATTCGGGTAAGTAGATGAAATAGGTTATCTTTGAGTAGATACTCACTGTTTCAAGAGTTTGTCTCTGCGCTTTGTTAATGGTCATACAGACTGTGCGACTGTTTTCTCTTAGCGTGTAAGTTATTGGGAACGTTCTGCCATCTGTTGGGTATATTTAGAAGCTAGGGAAGGTCAGAGAATCAAAGAGTATCTAGCACAGAATAATGTTCTTGCTTGATCAAACGATATGTATACTCTCTGGCTTGACGGGTAGTAATCAAACATGACTGAATGCAATCACATTGTTAAGGATGACAATCACATATACACTGAGGGGAAGGGATTTCTCATTAGAAAATGTGCAGTGTATGACCCTGAGCGTTGCGGCTACCTACAGCGTCACTGAGCAGCCTGTCACAGACACGAGTGTCGTGAAGATGGAAACACGTCGCGAGTTAACCGACTTTGAACGTTGGATTGTGATCGGCGCACGGCGCATGGGTCATAACATTGCGGAGATTGCACGCGAATTCGGGTTTTCGAGGTCAACAGTGTCGAGGGTGGATCTTCAATATTGCAGAGAGAATATTACCACCCGCGTAAACTGCTGCAGGGGAAGACCATAGGTGTTTAACGAACGGATATCACGTCGCCTCCGCAGAACCGTACTGTGCGCTCGAGTCAGATCACCACTTAGTGGAATGTTGGGAGTCAGGAACCCATTTCTACCAGAACAGTAAGGAGACAACTGCACCGCATAGGCTTCACCAGCTAACGACCAACTTGTGTTCCTTTGCTGACACCTCGACACAGAGATCAACGACATGCATGGACCTTCAAACATCGGCAATGGACCATGGAACAGTGGTGGCGTGTGGTATGATACAGTTGTATCAAGCTGATGGGCACGTGAGAATGTGGCGTATGCCCCATGAAGCTAAGGATCCTGCGTGTCAACAAGGTTGTGTCCAAGCGGAAGGTGGCTCAATTATCGTCTGAGCGGCGTTCTCATCGTCACAATTAGGCCCCTTTGTCTGGCTACAGGGTGCGCTGAGAGGTGCACATTATGTGGACATTTTTTCAGACCATCTGCATCCCTTTCTGGCCCAAGAGTACCCTGATGTTGACGCCATGTTTCAGCAGGACAATGCGCCATGTCACCACTCTGTGATGCCACGCAGGTGGTTGGAGGAGCACTCTAGTTAAGTTACGACCATGGATTGGCCCTCCAGATTCCCAGATCTTAATCCAATCGAGCATTTACGGGATGCTGTCGTTGCTGGTGTACGCTCCATGAATCCCACACCAACTACACAAGATCAATTGTGGATAGCAGCGCAAGATGCATGGATCAAGATCCCTCCAGAACGATTCCGACACCTTGTACTGTCACCGTTTGAGGGCTCGCGGAGGAGCAGCTCGTTATTAACATCGCATTCAGTAATGGAATGGCGTATGGCTTTTATTGCCGGGAGTGTCCGAGGACACGTTCGGCTCGCCAGGTGCAGGTCTTTTGATTTGACCCCCGTGGGCGACCTGCGGGTCGTGATGAGGAAGAAATGATGATGAACACCCAGCCCCCGTACCAGCGAAATTAACCAATGATGGTTAAAATTCCCGACCCTGCCGGGAATGGAACAAGGGACGCCTGTAACCAGAGGCCAGTACGCTAACCATTTAGCCATGGAGCCAGACATCACATTCAGTGTCTTCTCATGACTTTTGGCCACTCAGTGTACACCAGAATATCAATGAAAGAATCGCTTAGCAATCCGCTAAGTGAAGAATGTATTGCCGACTAGGGTAAGCCTTCGCCTGCAATTACTGGAGTGGTTATTTAGTGATTTGATTTTAGAATCACTCAAAGTTAACTGATCCATCAATGTCTTACTGGAAAAAGTTGTTTTACTAAACTTTTTAATATAATAATAATAAGAAGAAGAAGAAGAAGTATTGAATCTCACGGGTGAATCAATTATGTTTATGTACTCCCTTATCTGCTTTATCTCCAAGGAAAAATGGGGAGGAGGCAAGGAAAGAAGAAGAAATATAAATTTCAGGGTGCCCCACAGAAATGCGGCAACAGGTGGATTGCTCCATGTTGAAGAAATGCGAGGCACATACGTACATTGCGCCATGTTGTGGAAAGAGAGAGAAGAGATCGTCTGGACCAATACGGTTGCTATGATACCAGAACTACGTGGGAGACTGGTTGCTTCATAACAACCGGCGAACTATGCAACGAACCAATCCGGAAACGATTTATTATTAAACAGCCAATCAGGTGCGAGCGGAGGACGACAGAATTCAATACGGTTGTTAGGGTCCCCGCGATTTCTAAGAACCACCTACACAGCGTGATCCCTGGTCCACCTGGGAGCTAGACCAGCCTGGGAGATTCATTATTCTGCCAGCTCTGCCACGATCCGGTCGTGAATTTTCTCAGCTCCTCAGAAGGCACAAGAACTTTTGAGTCAGCAGGCCGGTCAAGCCTCGGTGACCGTGCTACGAGGTATGTAGAATCTACACTCAACGAAGCTTTCTTCATAATTCTTATATGACTCATATTACTGGCATTTGACTGAAAGATTTGTTTCAATACGGAAAAAAGTAGGCGGTTGTTTCACTGCATCCAGACGCATTATGTTTCCTCTCTAGTTTCTTCTTCTTCACGATGAGGCCTGCACAGGACCACACGCCAATTCCTCTTCCGTTCATCATTGAACCATGTTTTATTATTTTCTCCTCAGAACACTTCACACGGGCTTTCCCTCTCATTCTTCTTTGGAATCCTTCCATTCTCAAAACTTTCTTTTTCAAAAATCTCTCTTCAATCAATCAGCACTGATCTTCAGTTAGGGAAGTTGCCTAGGTGACAGATTTCCTATCTGTTCTTTTCCTAGCTTTTTAAATAACTGCAAAGAAATTGGAAATTTATTGAACATGCCTTGGTAAGTTATTCCAATCCATAACTCCCCTTCCTATAAACGAATATTTGCCTAGTTTTTCCTCTTGAATTCCAACTTCATCTTCATATTGTGATCTTTTCTACTTTTAAAAACACTACTCAAATTTATTTGTCTACTAATTTAATTCCATGCCAGCTCTCCGGTGACAGCACGCAACATACCACTTAGTCGAACAGCTCGTCTCCTTTCTTCCAAGTCTTACCAAATCAACCTTTGCCACATTTTTGCAACGCTACTGTTTTGTCGGATATCACCCAAAACAAATCGAGCTGCTTTTCTTTGGATTTTTTTTCCCCAGTTCTTGAATCAAGTAATGCTGTGAGGGGTCCCATACACTCTAGTTGAGGTCTTAACAGAGACTTTTATGCCCATTCTTTTATTTTATTTCTTTCTAAATCTTTCTTGAATTCATGTATCCAGCACGTTGTTGATTTTTCTCACAAAGGTAGCTGAATATCTGTTTTGTCAATTTGTTATCATCGATTCTATAGATGTCCAAAAAACAGCAATCTCCTTTTTCTTTTCTTATAGTTTGTTATATTTTCAATGTTCTGGTATATTTCCTTGCCGACCCTGTGGTGTAGGGGTAGCGTGCCTGCCTCTTCCGGAGGACCCCGGTTCGATTCCCGGCCAGGTCAGAGATTTTTACCTCGATCTGAGGGCTGGTTCGAGTCCACTCAGCCTACGTGATTAGAATTGACGAGCTATCTGACGGTCAGATAGCGGCCTCGGTCTAGAAAACCAAGAATAACTGCCGAGAGGATTCGTCGTGCTGACCACATGACACCTTGTAATCTGCAGGCCTTCGGGCTGAGCAGCGGTCGCTTAGTAGATCAAGGCCCTTCATGGCTGTAGTGCCATCGGCTTAAGGTTAGGTATATTTCCTTATTACTTCTTATTGTCCATTGTTCTGTTGTTTTCATTGGTCCTAAAGTTTTTCCCATGATTCTTCATTCTGGTATTTCCATATTATCTAAACTATACTTCAAAACTAGACATTTACTTGCGAAAAGACATTTTGCTTTGACCACTGTATTGTAGTGTCTTAACTTAAAGATTTTTAGATAAGTATTTCTTGTAAAATTCTTAGTGATACCTTACGCTCTTTCCATCTTGTGTAACCTCTGTTCTACCATTTTCTTGAATTACTCGTATTTCTCCCAGGTAGTTGGATTTATTTACCATCTCTATTCGACCAATATGTGTGTTGTCATCAATTTTGGAGCGTCTTGCCCGACTCCATGGCTAAATGGTTCGCGTGCTGGCCATTGGTCACAGGAGTCCCGGGTTCGATTCCCGGCAAGGTCGAGAATATTAACCATCATTGTTTTATTCTGCTGGCACAGGGGCTGGGTGTATGCGTCGTCTTCATCATCATTTCATCCTCATCACGACGCGCAGGTCGCCCACGGGAGTCAATTCGATAAACCTACACCTGGCGAGCCGATCATGTCCTCGGACACTCCTGGCACTAAAAGCCATACGCCATTTCATTTTTTGGAGCGGATTTTAAATGTTTGTAGTAAATTTGTTTTTTTCTCTCAAACCTGTCTTGTAGGCTATTTCTTCCAAGAGATTGATTTGTATTGCTGCATCCGTGAGGCTCTCTGAATGTATATCAAAATCGTCTGCAACCTCTTTATTGTATTATATTGCTTTCACTACTGTTCATTAATTACCGTGTTCCAGTCCAGGCCCCATTGAATATGCTATTTTTAATCAGGTTACAATCTATATATATAAAATAACTTGTCCTGACTGACTGACTGATTGACTGATTCATCATCGCCGAGCCAAAACTACTGGACATAAAGAAATGAAATGCTCGCTAAGGGAGGATTTTTGGATATTCCGTCGCTAAGGGGGGTGAAAAGGGGGCGAATTTTTCAAATGTGGATATCTGTATCTCAAAAAATTAAAAGTTTACAGACGTAAATATTGGCATTTGGTACCTCCTTTAAAAATAAAGAAACATATTTTTTTTTCGAAAAATCCCATTAACGGGGGTGAAAAAAGGGGGAAAAGGGTTTGAACACCTTTTATGAGGAGACTTATATCTCAAAAACTGAAGATGTTACAGACATTAAAATTGTAATTTGAAATCTCCTTTCGAAATAAAGAAACACTTTTTTTGTATTTTTGGACAATAAGATGAATAGGGGTGAACATGAGTGACAAACGGGGTAATTTAAAAAAAGACTATATCTGCAAATTATCTCACCCACGTTACATATTACAGATTTGAAAACTGGTATTTGGAATTTCCCGTAAAAGTAAAGAAATATAAATATTTATTTCAGAAAATCCACATAAGGGGAACTGACAAAGGGGGTGAATTTTTAAATTTAGTGTATCTACAGTATATCTCAAAAACTTAACATGTTACAGTCATGAAAACTGGTATTTACAATCTCCTTTAAAAATAAGGAAACACGCATTCTTTGGTTTTCGGGAAAACACCTTAACGGGGGGGGGGGGTTGAAAAATTGAAAAAGTTGAATTATTTGTGTGAGAATGTATATATATATTCCAAAAAATCTAAAGATGTTACAAACGTGAAAACTGGTATTTGGAACCTCCTTTATAATAAAGAAACACGCATTTGGTGGGGGAATCAACTTGGTGGGGGGGGGTATGAAAACGGAGATGAATTCGTTTTTCAAGGATACATATATCACAAAGCTGAAGATGTTACAGTCGTTATAATTGGTATTTGGAAGCTCCTTTATAAATAAAGAAACAAGTTCTTTCGGTTTCCGGAAAATTCACCTAAGGGGGGAGCGTGAAAGAAAGTGAAAAAATTTAATTCTTTTTATGGGGAAACTTATATCTCAAAAACTTAATGTTACACATGTGAAAATTTGTATTTGGAATCATCTTAAAAATAAAGAAACTTAACAGGCTGGGGTGAAAAAGGAGTTTAATTCTTTTTACGAGGATACGCATATATCAAAACTGAAGATGTTAGAGGCATGAACATTTGTATTTGGAATCTTCTTTCAAAGTAAAGAAACACGTGTTCTTTTGTCTTCGAAAAATCCTCTTAAGAGGGGTGAATGAATTGAAAAATTAGTTGAATTCTTTGTGAGGTTACTTATATCTCAAAAACTAAAAATGTTACAGACGTGAAAATTAGTATTTGAAATCTCCTTTAAAAATGAAGGAACACGCATTTGTTTTTTGTTTTTCGGAAAATCGACGTAAGGGGTGTGGGGTTGAAAATAAGTAAATAAGGGGTTGAAATATGTTTATGAGGATACTTTATCAAAATAACTGAAGCTGTTACAGACGTGAAAGTTGGTAATTTGATTTTCCGTTCACAATAAAGAAACATGTTTTTTTTTCTTTTCGGAAAGTCCACTTAAGGCTGGAAAGGGGTGGAAAGAAGTGAAGAAGAAGTTGAATTATTCTTACGAGTATACATTTCTCAAAAACTGAAGATGTTAAAGACGTACAGGCATGAAAACTGGTATGTGGAATCTCCTTTAAAAATAATGAAACACGTATTTTTTGTTTTCGGAAAATCCAGTTAAGGGGCTGAAAGAAATTAGAAAAGCGGGTGAAATTTTAAAACGAATATATTATATGTCAAAAAAACTTGTTAGAGACAAGAAACTTGGTATTTGGAAAGTCCTTTAAAAATACAGGAACCTGTACCTTTTTGTTTTCGAAGAAGGCACTTAACAGGGGGTGAAAAGAAGTTAAAAACAGTTGAATTAATTTTTATGAGGATACTTATATCTTAAGAACAGAAGATGTTACAGACGTAAAAATTGGTATTTGGAATCCCCAGAAGCATGTATTTTTGTTTTTGGAAAATACACCTCGATGAGGGGTGAGTGTGGGGAAAGGACTGATCAAGGGGTTGAATTCTTTTTATGGGGATACTTATGTATATCTCGAAAACTGAAGATGTTACAGATGTGGGAATAGGTATATGGAATCTCCTTTAAAAATAAAGAAACATGTATTTATTTTTTCGACTAGCGAGAAGACTGTTTCTTACATGTTAAGTTAGTTGTATGTCGCATGGTCGTCTTAGCCCTAAAAGGTAATACCACAAACATGGTTTACAAAGAATTTCTGGGGTAAATGAAACTCAATTTTTGAGTGAGTTTTTATACTTTAGGAATTTTCAGATAATGTCTTAGTACAATGCCGAGGAACGATTACTTTGATCAAATTACGAAATCCACGCGAGCGAAGCCGCGGGTAATTGCTAGTTGTTAATATACATTTGAATGAACAGAATATTATGGATTACCAACAACTGTGTAGAGAGTATTCATTTACTGTCTGGTTCCATTGCTAAATGGTTAGCGTGCAGGCCTTTGGTCACAGGGGTCCCCGGTTCGATTCCAGGCAGGGTCGAGAATTTTAACCATAATCGGTTAATTTCGTTAGCATGGGGGCTGGGTTTATGTGTCGTCTTCATCATCATTTCATGCTCATCACAACGCGCAGGTCGCCTACGGGAGTCAAATTAAAAGACCTGCATCTGGCGAGCCGAACTTGTCCTCGGACACTCCCGGCACTAAAAGCCATTTCATTTTTTCTTCATTTATTGTAGTTGTTTATATTACAAAATACTAAAGATATTCCATACAACAAAATAAATTGTTCAAGCCTAAATGTGCGTCCACACCAAGATGTTTTCGTTAACTTTGTTAATAAACAATGCTCATCAACATTTTTCTGGATGTTATTAAACAAAATAGCGTGCCCATTAACTTTTCAAACATGTTGATCAACAAAATATTTTTAACTTTTGTGAATGAAACTTTTCATTAACTTTTCATATTTTTATTAAAATTTCGGTGCGCACATGGGTGAGGACGCAATTGTAGCACGCAAATTCGTAGCGCGGAATACTGTGATTTCTTATTTTTCCTAAAAATTGACTATCAAATCGCAAGCGAAAATTCTAATATACAGTATTTGTAATTATGTATGATATTCTTTTAGCTGTGTTCTAATGTAGTTTCTTCGCTCCTCGCTGATTAACCTAACCTTCCATAATCACTTGTATATCATCAAAATAATACTATCCTAACTAGCTTAAATGAAGTTTTCTTTATTTTGTGCCTTTACCAATCCCTTGATATTGTTGTATAAAGCTTCAAACACTTCAGGCATTATAACTGAAATTGCTTATTTTGACTCTCTAGACAAATAGGTACCGATATATAAATGAAATATCCTAGTCACCAGTTGCTTGGAATCTTAAAGTTATACTCATAAAAATAATAGTCTGCCATTAGTGGATCAATCAATCAATCAATACAATCAATCAATACTGATCTGCATTTAGGGCAGTCGCCCAGGTGGCAGATTCCCTATCTGTTGCTTTCCTAGTCTTTTCCGAAATGATTTCAAAGAAATTGGAAATTTATTGAACATCTCCCTTGGTAAGTTATTCCAATCCCTAACTCCCCTTCCTATAAATGAATATTTGCCCCAGTTTGTCCTCTTGAATTCCAACTTTATCTTCATATTGTGATCTTTCCTACTTTTATAGACGCCATTCAAACCTATTCGTCTACTAATGTCATTCCACGCCATCTCTCCGCTGACAGCTCGGAACATACCACTTAGTCGAGCAGCTCTTCTTCTTTCTCTCAATTCTTCCCAACCCAAACATTGCAACATTTTTGTAACGCTACTCTTTTGTCGGAAATCACCCAGAACAAATCGAGCTGCTTTTCTTTGGATTTTTTCCAGTTCTTGAATCAGGTAATCCTGGTGAGGGTCCCATACACTGGAACCATACTCTAGTTGGGGTCTTACCAGAGACTTATATGCACTCTCCTTTACATCCTTACTACAACCCCTAAACACCCTCATAACCATGTGCAGAGATCGGTACCCTTTATTTACAATCCCATTTATGTGATTACCCCAGTGAAGATCTTTCCTTATATTAACACCTAGATACTTACAATGATCCCCAAAAGGAACTTTCACCCCATCAACGCAGTAATTAAAACTGAGAGGACTTTTCCTATTTGTAAAACTCACAACCTGACTTTTAGCCCTATTTATCAACATACCATTGCCTGCTGTCCATCTCACAATATTTTCGAGGTCACGTTGCAGTTGCTCACAATCTTGTAACTTATTTATCACTCTATAGAGAATAACATCATCCGCAAAAAGCCTTACCTCCGATTCCACTCCTTTACTCATATCATTTATATATATAAGAAAATATAAAGGTCCGATAACACTGCCCTGAGGAACTCCCCTCTCAACTATTACAGGGTCAGACAAAGCTTCACTTACTCTAACTCTCTGAGATCTATTTTCTAGAAATATAGCAACCCATTCAGTCACTCTTTTGTCTAGTCCAATTGCACTCATTTTTGCCAGTAGTCTCCCATGATCCACCCTATCAAATGCTTTAGACATGTCAATTGCGATACAGTCCATTTGACCTCCAGAATCCAAGATATCTGCTATATCTTGCTGGAATCCTACAAGTTGAGCTTCAGTGGAATAACCTTTCCTAAAACCGAATTGCCTTCTATCGAACCAGTTATTAATTTCACAAACATGTCTAATATAATCAGAAAGAATGCCTTCCCAAAGCTTACATACAATGCATGTCAAACTTACTGGCCTGTAATTTTCAGCTTTATGTCTATCACCCTTTCCTTTATACACAGGGGCTACTATAGCAACTCTCCATTCATCTGGTATAGCTCCTTCGGCCAAACAATAATCAAATAAGTACTTCAGATATGGTACTATATCCCAACCCATTGTCTTTAGTATATCCCCAGAAATCTGATCAATTCCAGCCGCTTTTCTAGTTTTCAACTTTTGTATCTTATTGTAAATGTCATTGTTATCATACGTAAATTTTATTACTTCTTTGGCCTTAGTCTCTTCCTCTATCTCGACATTATCCTTGTAACCAACAATCTTTACATACTGCTGACTGAATACTTCTGCCTTTTGAAGATCCTCACATACACACTCCCCTTGTTCATTCTTTCCGGCTTTCCGATAATCTGTATTATTCCTTGCAATTTCAAGCCTAACTACTGTCAACAAGAACTGAAAGTCATGTGGAGGCATTGTCAAGAAAATGTTGAAAGTCTGCTGCATCATGAATTGAAAGTTCTGTCGTGAATGTTCTCTCCAAACTTAATTCTAAACGCTTTCCAATAATTTTCTTTGCCATATTTTGGATCTATTCTTCTTCCTTGCCCTATGCATCGCAACCTCACAAACAGCTTTTCTGGTGTGAACATAATGTTGAAGAAGTTTGTTAACAAAAGTTTGAACTATGTTGACAAATGTTTTCATTAACATTTTTTATTAACTTTGGTGTGGACTAGCCGTAATGCAACTAAAACTCTCACATATTTGCATAAACGATGACACGAGGAAAGGGATATTGACCTCAATATAATAGAAGGTGGAGAGAATGGAAGATCAGAAGAGAATGGTAGAAAAAATATGAAGAAGGAGCTAAGTTATATAAGAAATATCATGGTAGATGGAAGCATAACATACGAAAATATTTAGGTCGCTATTGAGACACAAGGTAATACAAATGTCTGAAATACGTATAGAGATGGACCTATGGATACGAGAAAGGCAGGCGTAGAGAATATGGAGGAGAATCTTCATTCTGATACAATGGAAAGAGACATGGAGGGGGAAGAAGAAAACTAAATAAAGGACTAGCAGTAACTTTAGGTCGACTACTTCCGTCCGAACTGAAACAGTTACTATATCTTTCAATGCACAGTTTAACAATAATGTATTTTTTTCTTGATCACCTAGCTTTCACAATTGAATGAAAACACAGTAACTTTCACATTAATAGCAAATTCGGTAATCTTCTTTTGGCGTAACAAACTAAATCTGCGTGATGATGCGTTATAGTGCCAGTGTCCCGTGACACAACGTCGGTCTGCATGTCGAGGAAAACCCTGCCACTAACGGAATAGCCCGTGTTCTGTCCATTTCTGACGGACTGGATTGCGCGACTGAGTCGTGTCTAAGAAACCCCGCGTGCCAGTCGCAACTTGGAAAAGGCACACCTTCAGAGTACAAATGGTGAAGTATTGATGGATACCCATGACTGATAGACATGCAGTAAGTCACAATGAAATTCATACATCAGCAAAATATTTCTTTGATCTTTTACCAACAAAGTATATAATTTGTATTCCAAGCTGATTTTAACTCTGTTGTAACCAATTCATAATTGTCTACTACAGTATTCAAAATTAACGTAAATATACTTCATCTGCAAAGGAAACGAAAAAGCTCTTCTCAAACATACAAAAAAGAAGAGATCACAGTGAAACTCATACACCCTGTGGTAGGTCCTTGAAGTTCGGAATTAGATCTACAACCTCAGTATTTTGTCGGATATCCCTTGGGTCGTCTAACATCTCTCAAACTGGCAGCCATGGATTGTACCAATTCTTTGCATTATGATGGACTTATTTCTTACCATTCTTCGCGTAAAGAAGTTTCAGACCATCTCTCTTGGAAATCTTATGTTTCCTTATTGCCACTTCTAAGTGATGCCATAAGTTCTCTGTAACATTTAAATCTGGTGACTGAGGAGATGTTTCCAGCACCTTTGGACAGTTATACAGGAGACACAATCTCACTATGTGAGTTTTGTGCTTGGAGTCGTTATCCTGACTTGTATTGGTCATGCTTTCCAAGATTTTGAGTACTAGCAGGCAAAGTGTTTTTCAGTATTTTCAAATACACATTTTTATCCATTATTCCGTCAATGAAAAGTCAACTTCCCTACCCAACTAACTGCCATACACTCCCAGCCATTAACACCTCCTCCATCGTATTTGATACCTGGGCGCATATTGCCAGGTTTTAACTCTTCATTCAGTTTTCTCCAGATAGTAACTTTCCCATTGATCCATGGAGGTTGAATTTGCTTCCATCTACAAATATTACCGTTTTCCAGAAGTCAAAATCTTTTCCCATTATATGTGTCATAATTTTATGTACAATATAACGTGCATATGTTGTTTTATTATGTCACTACTTGTTAGTTATCTTGTCCATAAATTAATACAAGTATCTCTGATTATTTGGTGTTATACTACTGCTCGAGGTCACAAAGAAACTCACACAGGCCTCGATGAACAGGTATAAACACTGTACGTATGACTGTCAAGTGTAATACGAAACGCAGGAGAAATTCAGTCTATCGTCAAGCGTTGCGTAGTGAAGACACGTTGTAGTTTAATAACGAGCCGTCAGAGAAGCCATTCTTTGAAAAAAGAGAGAGTTGATGATGTTTCATTATAAAACAGAAAGATCACTAAGAGAAATTGGCAAAACTGAGAACAGAAGTCATTTAACTGTGGAATGCGTTATAGATAGGTATAAAAGTACCAACTGGATTGAAAATAAGGACAAAGTAAGTCAGAAAAGAATCTTTAATTCCACGGATGAACGTTGGACGCTACGAGAGGTTAAGAAGAATCCAATGATTAGTGTTCCAAAACTTGATGTGATAGCTGAGGAACATACCGAGATGAAAGCCCATCCAGAAACAATTAGGTGCATTATCAGGAAAAGTAATTGGCATGGAAGAGTAAGTAGGAAACTGAACAGGAAGAAGAGAGCACGACGAAATAATGTTAATGTGGTATCTCGCATCACACGACGAGGAAGGGTGCTATAACAATTTAATTAATAGGCATCTGATGAGGCAAGTTCAAGAAATATTTCAGACTGAGTGTTAGTTTGGTTATATCCTGGAACTTATAAAAAGGGAAAACCCCGTGCGATTGGTACAAGAAGCTGAGACACCTGCACAAATTCTCAGGTACTTACACTTGAGCGAAACTGACTCCGGTCATGTCGATTCTCAACGGCGTTCCTGGGCATGATATTACTGCAAGAAATTCGGTCTTACAGAAACTTTTGTCAGAATAATTTGTGTAGTTGTAAATTTACATTCCTAAGATGATGTGTTCGAAATCCTGAAAAGCTGAAGACGCTTGTCCCTTGTTTCCCGTCTTCACAATCAAGCAAACGTTGGAGCTGTACCTAAATCAGTTCCAACCCTTTCTCATCCCAACGTCGCCGAAAACCATCAAGAAATACAATCTCTTTCGGATCCGCATCCACATATTCTTCACACGAACTACTGTGTGTTCTTGTTCCCAATAATTGTTCGTTAACATTATTTCCTAACTCCAGCTCCTTTGTGATGTTTCCGTCTATCCCAATAGCTCCGTAACCCAAGAACACTGGTTCAAAACCAGCAGATGTAGTCGGATTCTTTCATGGCGGAAAATAGTCCATTCGACACTCCACGGCGTATGATCTCGACTGTAGATCTGTAGTGATTCATTTGGTGTTTACCTGACAAAATTAATTAAATCTTAGCCGTTGAACATCCAACAGGTTTCTCTGTCATCTGGTAAACTAAAATGGAACTTCGAAATTGACACGCCAGAAGCTAAACGGCGTCAGATGGACATGTCCGTATGGCAGTTGCTGAGACCATACGATTATTACCGATAGGAGAAGGGACTAGAAAAAGCCGCAGTGGAATGTCGGATCTCAAAAGGAAACCACTTTTACCTTTGCGAAAATCAAATGATCATAAATATGTGTTCCAGTCATGGCCATCCATCAACGGCTGCTAATATACAGATGGCAATTAGCCATAAGATATAGCCTGCACGGTTGCTAGGTAACAATACTTTACGTCACAGCCTGCACGGTTGCTAGGTAACAATACTTTACATCATAGCCTGAACGGTTGCTAGGTAACAATACTTTACATCATAGCCTGCACGGTTGCTAGGTAACAATACTTTACATCATAGCCTGCACGGTTGCTAGGTAACAATACTTTACATCATAGCCTGCACGGTTGTTAGGTAACAATACTTTACATCACAGCGTGCACGGTTGCTAGGTAATACATCACAGCGTGCACGGTTGCTAGGTAACAATACTTTACATCACAGCCTGCACGCTTGCTAGGTAACAATACCTTACATCACAGCCTGCACGGTTGCTAGGTAACAATACCTTACATCACAGCCTGCACGGTTGCTAGGTAATACATCACAGCGTGCACGGTTGCTAGGTAACAATACTTTACATCACAGCCTGCACGGTTGCTAGGTAACAATACTTTACATCACAGCGTGCACGGTTGCTAGGTAAAACATCACAGCGTGCACGGTTGCTAGGTAACAATACTTTACATCACAGCCTGCACGGTTGCTAGGTAACAATACTTTACATCACAGCCTGCACGGTTGCTAGGTAACAATACTTTACACCACAGCGTGCACGGTTGCTAGGTAACAATACTTTACACCACAGCGTGCACGGTTGTTAGGTAACAGTACTTTACATCACAGCGTGCACGGTTGCTAGGTAACAGTACTTTACATCACAGCGTGCACGGTTGCTAGGTAACAATACTTTACACCACAGCGTGCACGGTTGTTAGGTAACAGTACTTTACATCACAGCGTGCACGGTTGCTAGGTAACAATACTTTACACCACAGCGTGCACGGTTGCTAGGTAACAATACTTTACACCACAGCGTGCACGGTTGCTAGGTAACAATACTTTACATCACAGCCTGCACGGTTGCTAGGTTACCCTTCCGTCACACATTTTGTGACTATGCCTTTGCTGGCGAGACCTAGTGTTTACACTGCACTATGACTTCTGGTATGGCCAAGAGCAATTTTGTTACTTTCACTGATCTGCCTCATGATGGCCGGATGAAGTTCTAACTGAATCACCATACACAAAAGATTTGATTACTTAAACAGAAAAACATGCTGTTTCTTACAAAAGAAAACCGGACCTCGAGCAGAGCAAGAGGAAACCTAAGAAGAACAAAAAATTAACAGACATTCTTCCGTAGAAGGAAGTGATTATGAGCGGAATTTTCTGTGGCCAGTTGTTTCATGAATCTACAGAATCGTGCAGCTATGAGCTTCCATTTGGGAAATAGTGGGCTCGAACCCCAACGTTGGCAGCCCTGTAGATGGTTTTCCGTGATTTCCCATTTTCAAACCAGACAAATGCAGGGGCTGTACCTTAATTAAAACCACGGTCGCTTCCTTCGCACTCCTAAAACTTTTCTATCACATCGTCGCCATAAGACCTATCTGTTTAACCGTGTCGGTGTGACGTAAAGCAAATTGTACAGAATCTACAGAAAGGTGGGTTTAATTTATAGAAGTGTAGAACGCCAAAGGTGGAATCGCTGCATTGTGGTTGGGAGGGGCATCGCCCTTATTTTTATAAATCAGTTTTGTCGTTTGTGTTCCAGTTTGGAAACTTTATTGAGATAAATGTGTCTTATAGCTGCGCGTCATCCGAAAATTTGTGTAACGTAACGCCACAAAATGTGTGACGGAAATGGCGTCATATTAGTCGTTACCGCAGGCCTTGGTCGCCAAAGATGCTGCGGCTACATGTTAAGTTCCTTTAGCGTAGAGTTGCATTTCTCCTTGATATAACATTGAGTTTCATTTAGTGAAAGACATATTCATCATCAGCTCTTCGCAAAGGGAAACGTCTCGTTTTCTTTTTGAGTATACTGGGTGATATCTGACAAGAGAGCAGCGTTACAAAAATGTTGCAAAGTTTGGGCTGGAAAGACTTAGGAGAAAGAAGATGAGCTGTTCGAGTAAGTGGTATGTTCCGACCTGTCAGTGGACAGATGAAGTGGAATGACATTAGTAAACGAATAAGTTTGAGTGGTGTCTTTAAAAGTAGGAAAGATCAAGATATGAAGATAGATCTCGAATTCAAGAGGACAAATAGGGGCAAATATTTGTTTATACCAAGGGGAGTTAGGGATTGGAATATCTTACCAAGAGAGATGTTCAAAAAATTTCTAAATTCTTTGCAATTATTTAAGAAAAGAGTAGGAAAACAGCAGATAGGAAATCTGCCACTTGGGCGACCCCCCCTATATGCAGGTCAGTAGTGATTGATCGATACTTTTACGGTCTAATATTGACAATATTTACAGTAAATGTAACGAATATATTATTATCAATAAGAATAATATTCCGAAATACTTTTTTTTGCGTCCTACCTCCCCTCCCCCTGCCCCGACCGAGTGAGTTGGTCGCGCGGTTTGGGCCACATATCTATCATCTCGCATTCGGGAGACAGAGGATTCGAACCCCACTGTCAGTAGCTCTGAAGATGGTTTTCCATGGTTTCCCATTTTCACATCAGGCAAATGATGGGGTTGTACCTTAATTAAGGCCACGTTCACTTCCTTCCCACTCCGAGCCCATCGTTGGTCGCCATAAGACCTATCTGCGTCGGTGGGACCTAATGCAAATTGTAAATTCCCCACCTCCCCTATTTCACAATTGTTCGCGCTCTTGCTTAATTTTTCTCACAGATATTATTATAGACATGGACAGAGGAAACAAGCGATACCTCGCGGTACGTCCTATTGCGGCCTGTCACCGAGTTATACCAATTTTACTGCCCGCGCCCAGTATTAATTAAATTTCAGCAATAAATGGTGTATGCGTGTGACGCTCACTATTTCGCTATCTGGCCTTAAAATAATTATAGTAGTAGTAGTAGTAGTAGTAGTAGTAGTAGTAGTAGTAGTAAGCAAGTTTTCATTCCTCCCCTGAAGGGGGAGGCGGGCCCCCTAAAAGGTAAAGCCTTCTCTCTGGCCAGGAGATTCAGGCGGGTTAAAGCTGAAGTGAGGAATTTAGGATTTGGGTAAGGGATGTATGGAAATAAGGAGAAAAAGGGGTTTGGCCTATTGGCTAATCGTATTTGCTCTTTTTTCCTTGTTTTATTCTGTATTTTTTTATTTTTTTAATCGTGTTATTGTTATTCAGAATTCGGGTATTTATAATTAAGTTTTATCAAGATGTTCCACATATGTACCTTTGTCTTTTCATGTCAATTATTTTATTTTTTGCTACCTTTTGCAGTTCTGAAATTATTAAACGAAGTCTGGTATACACTATTTTTTAACACACAGTTTTTAGCGAGGGATCCAGAACTGCAACGAAGCGAGACATGTAGTCTATCATACGCCGAAAAGTCTGCTGTAGCATTTCGCTGGCGGCCATTCGTCTCATCCCGGAAATCGATAACGACACCTCTGAGCCATTTCCCCGAACTAGCTAGATGTATCATAGCAACCAGCCCACTCCGTCCAGCATGGACGGTTCCATCTTTGGTGGCCATGGAAACCACCGGGTCCAGTTCTCTCCTCCCTACTGATCTGAATCAAACGAGGAATAAATTCGACCCACTTCCGTACAAAACTCCAAAGTCGTTTATATGTGCATCATTAAGAAAGTTTCACGTTCACAGTTACAAGAGCTCCAGATTTATAAACGAAATCATCAATCTAAACTGTATTTGTTTTCTTTGTGCATAAGAAGCGCCTCATTTTACCATCTTTCGAGGCTCTCCTGTCACTTATTCTTCATGCAGACGAACTCCTCTTCCGTCTTCAGATATGCTATTAACGATCTCGATATAAATGCAACTTAAATTGAAGCAGATAACTTTAGAGTTTGCTCGGGTGCGCCGCAAGTTTCAAACATATGTCCACTAATATTAGCATTGTTCGTAATTGAATCTAAAATGTTATTTACTTCTGCTTAAATGTTATATAAATAAGTTACATGTATTTTAGATTGCATTGAACTGCAATGTGGTTTATATTCACCCTGACAGAATGGAGTAAATACAACAAGTTATTTTTCAATGTAAGTAAACGAACATACGTGGATTCTGAATGAACAGGAAGACTTAAGATTAGTTTTGACTTTGGCATTAGTGATGACGACCACTCGTAAAGATATTAGCCCCTTTAAACAACAAGCAATATCATTATCATCATCATCATCATTAAGCACAATTACATTTATTCAAGGTAGGAAGGTTTGAAATCAAGGCATGTCGTATTAATATTAACATTAGTGTAAGGTTAATTTGCTCAAGTATGTACAACGATTATCACAAATGGAACGGGCGCACACTGCTAACGGCATCATCAATACAGTGCCCGCTCCACAGTATTCGGCGGATCACTTTGTTATGACTCATAGGACATTGGATTGGGACTGCCTGTCTCATTCCTACGAGACTAAAGAGAGGCATAGTTTTATCCTTTAACCATATTTTTCTTCGATTCTCTTTCCTTTTCCTCTGAATATTCTATTTCTCCTGTGTTCATAGAGACATTCTGGTTCAATTACCGTGTTGTAGTGCCTGATTTTAGTTTTGATGGAGAGACTCTTCTTATTACACACAGTCAAAAATTAGGCGAACATGTTTTTGAACGTATGCCATACTCCACAAAACAGGTATACCCAGGTATATTACCAACTAAATCTTTATTCTTTACCGTTGAAGTTTACAAAAGAACATCGACGGATTTGCGTTCATTTTCAGAACACAAACGAAAATGTCCAAATAGGAGCGAAAACAAAGTGATAACAGTCCTTCAGAGTAGATTTTTATCACAGATGGAGAGATTCAGTATGGTGTATGTCCTCCACGAGCATTTATCACAGCTTGGCAACTACGTAGCATGCTCCATACAAGCTGACGGAGGTCACGTTGCAGTATCAGGTCCCATTCTTCAATGAGAACCCGATCGAGGTCTTGGAGAGTCTGTGGTGGAACAGAAAGCCCACGAACACTTCTGCCAAGCCGATCCCACACATGCTCGATGGGATTAAGGTCGGAACTCACTGCTGGCCATTCCATCTCTTGAATGTCCAGTTCTCGCAAGACAGCTCCGGTGATGCGCGCTACATGAGCCCTGACATTGTCGTGCATGAGTAAGAATTTAGGGCCAACACCATATGCAGCAACCAACACATACTGTAGCAGCATCTGCTCGATGTACCCCGCAGTGGTAAGATTACCACGGACGTCGACAACATCCGTAGGGCCATCACTACTGATGTCACCTCAAACCATCACAGAACCTTGTCCGAATCGATCGCCTTCCTGGACAACATTTGGCATGTACTGCTCACCACGGCGTCTCCATACACGTTGACGTCCATCACGCTGTGTCAGGGGAAATCTGGACTCGTCTGTGAACAACACAGGTCTCCATTGGCGAAGCTGCCAGTTGACGTGGGTACGGGCAAACAGAAGGCGAGCTGCGCGATGCGTTAAACGGGGCACTCGAACAGGACGTCTGGGTCGTAAGGACACTTCTCTTAACCTGTTCCTTACTGTCTGGTCAGACACTGTGACTCCAGTGACCCTCCTGAAGTCTTGTTGCAGTTCTCTGGCAGTTGCTGAACGGCGCCGCAACGCACAGATGGTCAGATGTCGGTCATCCTGCGGGGTTATCATGCGTCCAACCCTTCTTGTGAACTGACCTGTCTCATTGTAGCGATTCCATAAGCGTTGAATAACTGACGGAGAGACACTGAGATCCACAGCAACACGACGAAAAGTCCATCCTTCCTGGATCAAAGTTACGACCCTTGCAACTTGAACCTCGTTAAGTCTCATGGGACGTGCTGGTTTGCATACGTGCTCAAATGACCGTAGTAGTCTGTGTACCTACAACGACACACGGACGCACCGCTATTCACTTTGTTTTGAGGGATCACCTGACATTTTAATGCATGGCTACGACTACAGATTGAGTATAACTTCAATTTGACATACCCTGAGTAGCTAAGGTCTCAAGGTATGCTGTACGACCACTGGAACCCCATCTACCAAATTAACGTTCACATACCATACGTTACAAAACATGCTCCCTTAATTTTTTTAACTGTATAGTTAGTAAACTTGTTCCAATTTCCTTGCTCTTCATTTATTTGCTACTTTGAGTCAGCCATTCCCGAACTATGTCCGCGGACCCCTGGGGCCCTCGACGATAAATCCAAGGGGTCCGTAATAATAATAATAATGTAAATTGTTAGTACTTAAAGGGCGAATTTTTACTGTACACACATAATTCATAAACCATTATAATAAATTGAGTAACTATGTCTTCACCGTTGTATAACTTAGATATAGTATATGTAACTTTTAAGTTGGCCGATAGATGGTACAAGTTAGCAGCGGAAAAAGAAGGAATACTACAAGTTAGTGTAAGTGATGTAATTGTGTGACACTTGGAATATTGCTAGTATCCACACTCAGACCATATTATCCGCCTCTGGTTGAGAAAATATCGTGGATAAGAAATGCCTTTCTTTGCAACTGAACATGAACTGTCCTTAATTGATGAAGATCAACTATCCGAAGTATCTTGACTGAGAGAAAGTGAAAAATAAATTAAAGTATGATATGGCTGGAGTGTGAGCCTCCGTGGCTCAGGCGGCAGCGCGTCGGCCTCTCACCGCTGGATACCGTGGTTCAAATCCCGGTCACTCCATGTGAGATTTGTGCTGGACAAAGCGGAGGTGGGACAGGTTTTTCTCCGGGTATTCTGGGTTTTCCTGTCATCATTCATTCCAGCAACACTCTCCATTCTCATTTCATAGCATCTATCAGTCATGAATAAATCACTTTGGGAGTGGCGACCCCATCGTACTAATAGTCTATATATGATTCATTCATTACATCCCTGACTCGGTCAATGACTGGAAAACAGGTTGTCGGTTTTCATTTTCATGGCTGGAATATCAGATGGAGTGGCATGTTCAGCTTCAGGAAGTTCCATGAATGTATCAGAACTCCACGTCTCTGATAGACTTTCGTGCCATGATACACTAGAATTTCTAGAAAGGAAATACTGCTTTTAATACCTTTCATGACAACATACCAGTGTTAGTGTCCCTTTTCTGCTCTCACACAAATGAAAACGAAGTACAGAAACAGAGCTGATGTAGAGGCTGATCTTCGGTTCGAGGTCTTTGGAAATCAGCACGATCCGTCCCATTGATCCAACAATCGCAACAAGTGAATTTTATCAAGTAAGGTTCCAGATCCAGAGTATTGTAGTTATTAGCCAAGTGTCACATCGTTGTATAATTTCTGTGCATGTATAAAGTATCTTCACGTAAATTAAGTTAAATTTATTTTCAAAGAAAGTAAATATTAATTCTAAACTTTACGAATAAAATCCAACATGGTATTATTACAAAATTCTGTTCTTTGTTGACTGAATGCAGTGTTGTGTCCTTGGTCATGCATGCGATATGCTCAGGGGCCTCCGAGACAAAAAGTTTGGGAAACCCTAGTGTAGACCATTAATTTGAATTACTTCCCCCAAGTATTAAACTTTTCTACCCTGTTCAGTTTTCCATATTCTGTTAAACTGTAGGTGAATTTCCAGCGTTACCTTGTCCAACTTTCTCTGCAATTTCTTTAAAAATGTTCACTTGGATAAGTGCTGTTTGTAAATTCTCAGGAAGTATTGCAATAATGTCAGCAAAAGCTAAGCAATGTATACCTACCCCTTTAAATTTCGACCCTAGCCTTATCTCATGGTGGATTCCTCTTTCTTTCAGCTTATTATTATTATTAATTAAATACTATAATTCTCAGTTACCCTTCATTCGTCCGCGTGTCTTTCTGGGCTCTACAGCGATGGCCTTGCTTTTCGTACAGAGCGAAATCATCTACGCACAGTGGTTCTTCAAATAAGCAGCAACAATAGCTGTATCTGCACAATTTCATTCATGTTCCATCTGTTTTTGTTCATTCAAGAGGACGATCCCGACAGTGTAACAGTGGGAAGCACGTTTTATTGGCCACCCAGCGTACTAATCAATAAAAGCGCCCCTGAGCTATTTCCCAGAACTTGTTAGGTGTATCATAGCAACCAGCCCACCATCGCATCGCGGGGGATGGTTCTGCTGTATCTTGGTGACCATGGAAACCATCCCGCTTGTCTGGCCAGCCATTCAACGCCCTATCGATCGATAATAAACGAGGAGGAAGTTCGACCCATATTTCCTCTTCTCAGCCACCAAGTTCGTGTCGCGCGTAGAGGTGTACACTCGATAATTCGTGAATGTTAATATTTGCCTTTTCGCGTATTATCGAAAACCGCCAACTAACCCCATTTTTATTTCTTTCACGTAAAAGGTACTGTCACAGGTTTCACCGAGCGATTGGCTGCGCGCTTAGAGTCGCGTAACTGTCAGCTTGCATTCAGGAGATAGTGCGTTCGAACTCCGCTGTCGGCAGCCCTGAAGATGGTTTTCCGTGGTTTCCCGTTTTCATACCAGGCGCATGCTGGCTGGGGCTTTACCCTAACTATGGCCACGGCCGCTTCCTTCCCACTCCTAGCCCTTTCCTATCCCATTGTCGCCATAAGACCTGTCTGTGTCGGTGCGACGTATAACCAGTCGCAAAAGGTAAGGTAATTAAGATAAGGGTGTATTCTGCCCGAAGGCAGGTCCGAACCTCCGCAGAGGTGTTCCTGAGCCGGAGTTTACGTACGGTAGGGTGGCCAGTTCCTTTCCGCTCCTCCATTCCCTTACCCCCCACAACAGCGCGTGGCAACGCATCCAACTCCTGACCACGCCCAATGTTGCTTAATTTTGGAAATCTCACGGGATCCGGTGTTTCAACACGGCTACGGCCGTTGGCTAGTAGCAAAAAAAGGAAAAAAGAAAATGAATTTGATGACGATGATTGCATTATTCTATTCGAGATTCTAAAGGTGATTGGGATCAAATATCGAGAGAGGTGTATCTACAAGCTGTACAAAAATCAGTTTTCGTTGAAGAAAATGAGGACTATGAGAAAGAAGCAGCAATCCACGAAGGAGTGAGGCAGGGCTTCAATGTGCCCCCCCCCCCCCCTCCCAACCTCCTTCGTCCTTTTCAATGTTTCTACAAAATAAGCGGTGAAGGAAATTGCATCCCCCTGTGAGTGGAGGCTGTAGAATAAAACTCACAGAATCCCCTGCCTGTTGTAAGAGGCGACTAAAAGAGGCTCCAGTGACTGTTAACTTAGGAGCGTGGAGTGGCGACCGCAGGGCCCTTAAGTGAGTCCTGATATTGCTTCTACTTACTTGTGGCAGGCTTCTCACATTCATGTATCCTATCGACCACACTTGGTCAACTCTTGTTCTTTTCCGACCCCGACGCGAGGGCTAGGATGTCTTTCATTTTGGCCCTTGTCTTTCTTTGAACGATATCTTCATTTTTCGAAGTGTCAGATCCTTTAAATTGTTTCTCTCCGATTAGTGTTATATCACCACCACTAATCACCACTGAAGCAAATTAAAGAGGAATTTTTAAAAAAGGAATCACAGCTCAAGGAAAGAAAATGAGAATTCTAAGATTTGTCGATGATGTTCTTTATCTGAGTCTACAGAAGATCTGGAGGAATTTTTGAATGGTATGGACACTGTCTTGGACAAGGAATACAAGAGGAAGAGAAACTGGGGTACTCATGGCGTAAGCTATCACTCCGGTTTCCTGGCCTGAAAGGTCAGCTGTTGGAGGGAACCGAGTTCGATTCTTGGTCGAACTGAGGGTTGGTTAACTCCACCAAATGGGGGGCTGGGTGTTTGAATTGGTGTTAAAACACATCTACATACAACACATTAAAAATCATTACATCCCTGCACATAGAGTTGGCGCCAGGAGAGGTATCCTTCCGTAAAACCAGGCTTAATTGAGACTCCAAGTATTGCGTAAAATTCTGCGAAGTACACTATATAATGCTTCCAAAGGCAACTGAGAAGAGACAAATCGGTTCGCCAACTCTATGTTCGGTTGTGGCTATATTTTAAATTGCCGGCCTGCGGTGTAGGGATAGCGTGCCTGCTTCATATCCGAAGGGCCCGGGTTCGATTCCCGGCCAGGCCAGGGATTTTTACCTGGATCTGAGGGCTGGTTCGACGTCCATTCAGCCTCCGTCATTACAATTGAGGAGCTATCTGACGGTGAGATGGCGGCTCCGGTCTAGATAGTCAAGAATAACGACCGAGAGGATTCGTCGTGCTGACAAACGACACCTCATAATCTGCAGGTCTTCGGGCTGAGCAGCGGTCGCTTGGCAGGCCATGGCCCTTCGGGGCTGTTGCGGATGGGGGGGGGGGGGGTATATTCGATTTCTAGTAGCCGTGAATTTGAAACTTTTTTATCCAGATAAATCTATAACGAATTAGTTTGGTACAGAGGAAAACTGGGTCGAAGTTCCTCTCGTTTGGTTCAGATCGATAGCGAGGAGAGAGCTGGACGGGATGGTTTCCATGGCCACCAGAGATGGAACTACCCATCTCGGGCAGAATGGGCTGGTTGCCATGACACATCCAGCTAGTTCGGGGAAATGGCTTAGAGGTGGCGTTATCGATATACAGGATAACACAGACGGCCGCCAAAGAAGTGTTACAGCAGGCTTTAACATCTCACTGTCATATGTCAGTCAAATTACTGAGACAGAACATTAATGAAGCGTCACTAACTGAATTATTTTAAAATGATAGACCTGCTGAAGACTCAGTATCCCAAACAACGTGCTAACAAGTGTTCTGGACCAGACTCGAGACATCGCTGTATCCTCTGTGTGAAGAGGGGGTGGGAGGTTGCATAGAATACATCCACGGTATCACCTGTCTGTCCAAAAAGGGGAGTGAAAGGGATGAGCTTTCCCCACAAGGATTCTCAACTTACCGAGCGAGTTGGTAACGCGGTTCGAGACTTTTAGTTGAACTTGCATTAGAGTGATGGGTTCGTACTCCACTCTCGGCGAACCTGGAAGTGGTTTTTCTGTGGTTTCTCATTTTCACATCAGGCTGAGGTTGTACCTTAATTAATGCCACAGTCACTACCTCCCCTCTCCCATCCTCGCCACAAGACCTGTCTGAGTCGGTGCGAAGTAAAGTAAATACACAGAAAAGATGTCATATTTCCCTTTGTGAATATAAAATGATCATTAATATCTGGGTGGGTCGGTAGAATAACATCCACAGTATCGCCTGCTTGTCGTAAGAGGTGACTAAAAGGGGTCCCATAGGCTCTTAACTTTGTAGCGTTGGTTGGCGACCACGGAGCCCTTAGCTGAGTCCTAGTATTGCTTCCACTTACTTTGCCTGGCTCCTCACCTTCATCTATCCTATCCGACCTCCCTTTTACAACTCTTGTTCTTTTCCGACCCCGACGGTGTTACATATCAAGGTCTAGAGAGTCTTTAATTTTCACGCCCTTCGTGGCCCTTGTCTTTCTTTAGTCGATACCTTCAGGCCCAATTTCTTCAACGAGCGTTAACACTGCTGTATACTTAACACACAATTTAACAATAATTGTTAACACTAACAAACTGTTACCGTAATGCTTGTGTTAAATTGATATGACACCAGCCCCGTGTTAAACCTCTTCACAACTGCTAAAATTTCAAAATGGTAACACCTAGAAGTCGTAAGTTTGAAGCTGAAATGATGTATGAAGACTATCTATAAACTGAAGAAGGCAACGGCCGACCCATACTAAGAAAAAACTACTTTTTATAGTGGTCAGAAGAAAGTTTTCTTCAAAGATGTCTATCCTCCGGTCGCAAGTGACGCCGGCTGTTGTTATCCATTTCATCCAGGCTGCGGATATCCTTGCATTGACCTCTACGACAAGTCAGCCACCATCAGTGGTCAGCAACTCTGGGTTTGGGCCACTCTTTATGTATAATTTGATAGTCTGTTTTCTGGTGATGAAAAAAAAAACCGCTGAAGAGATTACAATGACTGTCCCACATTTTAAGGCGTACAATCTGAAAGCCCACGGAAAAAAATAGTAGTTTTATAAGACTGACTATTATACTACGTAATTTGTATCAAATATTGCCATTGATGCCTTCACGGCCCGTACTGATAGTCGTCATATGGGCTGTTGGGCTTATGCCGTGTCAAGAAAACAGGGTGAAACTCTTAACGTTACGCAGAGAACTTTGGTCTGCGTCTTGAGAAGAAAATCTCGACTGTTCGCAAAGAAGACTTCTCAAATAATTCTAGTCTTCCGTTTACCAAAGGATTATGAGAAATCATCAAAGCAAGATTGCAGAAAAAGAAGATTTACGACCAGAATTGGCTTCACAGAAAGCAGGGCAGACCTATAGGTCCGTGACTAAGAAATACAGAAAATATGTAAAGAGAGAGGGTTCTAAAGGAAAAGGGAATACCCACCAAATACTAAAAAGAAACTCTCCGTAACTAAACCACACTGTCGCTGCTCACACCTCCCAGCCGCATATTGATACAGTATGTAGTTCATCAGACCAATTTTCGTTGAGTTCATTTTCCTACGCGGGTGTGTAAAAGAAAATGAACCTTATTGTATGGTACTGCAGGAATGTGTATTTGCATGACATATTTACCCACTCCTAGAGTATGATGTGGGTCGTTGGTTGGAGTGAACCAAACCAGTGGTGCCAATGTAGCAACATTTTTAAATCGATTTTTCGTTACCTGGATTCCTGTTGACGAACTAACCGAGATGAAAATGAAAATCCACAGCCTGTTTCCAGTCATCTGTCCGGGTCAGGGATGGAATTAATGAAACTTCAATCTAGGGGCGAGGATAGGAATCGTGCCGGCTGCCTAAGCCTGTCCGCACTCCTCTGGGGCAATGATTAATGACTGATAGATGAAATGAAATGATATTGGAGAGTGTTGCTGGAATGAATGATGACAGGGAAAACCGAAGTACCCGGAGAAAAACCTGTCCCGCCTCCACTTTGTCCACCACAAATCTCACATGGAGTGACCGGGATTTGAACCACGGAACCCAGTGGAGAGAGGCCGGTGCGCTGCCGCCTGAGCCACGGAGGCTAACTAACCGAGACAGTTGATATTATTCAAGTTTTTTGGTCTTTGTTTTTTAATATACTGCAATCGGCTTCTCATGTGTTATCTCGGGCCGATAATCTTCGATGTTAGGTCCCTTTAAACAACAAGCATCATCATAAGGTGTTATGATCCACTGCAAACTGACCTCCGCTCAAATCGAGTCAAAAAATTCCCGACCTATGCGTACTCTAGGCATTCTTTGCAGGTTCACTGAAATTAATGGCATTAACATCTTAAAATTAAACTTGGTCTCCTAAGATCTCCCCACTATTGACTTTTGTTCCCCGATTTGGTCCTAATCTGCTATCACAAACATATCTCAACTAAATGGTACTTTTAACTTTAACAGTATCATTGTTAAGACTCGCTATCCTGTTTTTAAGAACACAACTAAACTAAAATCTTGAACTACCTGGGTATTCTTGACCTGAAAAGCAGTTTACAGCCCTTTACAGTTCTCCGATCTTTGTTACCTTCATAAAATAAACAATGGCTATACCAAATGTAATACTCTGGAATCAGAGATACGGCTTTTCGCAGATGATGGTAATCTGTACAGAGTAATAAATAAGTTACAAGATTGTGAGCAATGCAAAATGACCTCGATAATGTTGTGAGATGGATAGTAGGCAATGGTATGATGATAAATGGGGATAAAAATCAGGTTGTGAGTTTCACAAATAGGAAAAGTCCTCTCAGTTTTAATTACTGCGTTGATGGAGTGAAAGTTCCCTTTGGGGATCATTGTAAATACCTAGGTATAAGTATAAGGAAAGATCTTCATTGGGGTAATCACATAAATATGTATGTGTATGTCCAGTCTTCAGCCTAAGGCTGGTTGGATCCTCAACAGCTCTGCCATCAGCTGTCATAGATGGCCTAGGCATCACTGAAGAGGCGTACTAGGGAAATGAGGAGCGAGGTAGTTTCCCGTTGCTTTCCTCACCGAGCCACATGTTGCTATTACATATCAGTCTCCCAAGCCCACTGAAATGCATGCACAAACCGACCCTATGAGCGACATTTTCACACCATTCATAGCAGGGACTGGCTGCACAAGGAATGGCATTACTAGCATCCCTCATACCTCAGTCACTTTCATTTTGTCTAAGCCAAGGATAAGACAGAGACAGATCAATGAAAGTAACAAAATTGCTCTAGCCCATACCAGAAGACATAGTGCACTGTAAACACTAGGTCCTGCCATGATTGTAAATAAAGGGTACAGATCTCTGCACATGGTTATTGGAGTATTTAAGGGGTTGTAGTAAGGATGTAAAGGAGAGAGCATATTTGTCTCTGGTGAGACTTCAACTTGAGTATGGTTCCAGTGTATGGGACCCTTACCAGGATTACTTGATTCAGGAACTGGAAAAAATCCAAAGAAAAGCAGCTCCATTTGTTCTGGACGATTTTCGACAAAAGAGTAGCGTTACAAAAATGTTGCAAAGTTTGGGCTGGGAAGACTTGGTAGAAAGGAGACGAGCTGTTCGACTAAGTGGAATGTTCCGAGCTGTCAGTGGAGAGATGGCGTGGGAGGACATCAGTAGACGAATAAGTTTGGATGGTGTCTTTAAAAGTAGGAAAGATCACAATATGAAGATAAAGTTGGAATTCAAGAGGACAAATTGGGGAAAATATTAATTTATAGGAAGGGGAGTTAGGGATTGGAATAACTTACCAAGGGAGATGTTCAATAAATTTCCAGTTTCTTTGCAATCATTTAAGAAAAGGCTAGGAAAACAACAGATAGGGAATCTGCCACCTGGGCGACTGCCCTAAATGCAGATCAGTAGTGATTGATGATTGATTGATGATTGATCAACGTAATTCCCTATACACGTTGTCCACCTCGCCGTACTCATATGTCCTGTCCGCGCCTAACCTTACAACAACGCTCTATCTTCCACCGTCTCCCAACTCTTGGTGACTCACTATGCGATAATGACATATTCACACCGTATGCATCCTTCAAACACAAAATTAAAAAGATTCTTTTGAAGTCCTCTCCAGGTTTCCAAATTCTTCCGTCCAACCCATGGCCTTTCTTCTTGCTCTGTAACCGACCCTTGTCAGTTATCGTTGCCACTGTTGTTACATTGTTAGGTTAGTGAACGAATCATATCCGTGAAATTTCATTGTAATATTTGTCCTAAATGGACAAATTGCTTTCACACAAATCAACAGTAAAATTAGCGGTTAATACCATTATTACTAGAGAAATACAGATGCAGTACGTACCTACGACTATTTCGCTGTCGACACGACTCTCTTCGATGGCATTACGTTTCATCGTGTTGTTTCCTTTTTGAGGTCTAACACCGATGAATGGAAGTGCTATGTCTGTGAATTGTCAATATCTTTGTCCAGCATGACTAGCGCGGGCAGTTCAAACGGGAAAAGGAGGTACCACAAAAAATATATTCGTTGAAAGAAAAATAGAATCAACAATTTTATTAATTAATGAGTCATGGGCGCAAGTCAACACCTCGCCCCACCAAGTAACAAAGCAAAGCAAAGAAGTTTAAAGACGTTAAGTGAGCAAAGACTTCACACATACAAAAGTGTTATATGAACGAAAAACATACTGAAGCGCTGTGACGTAGTAGAATTCATATCGTAATGTATCAAAGTATGTATCTACAGTATATATTTATCTAGTAATGATGATATTTATTAATTTACCGCTAATTATTGTTTGAATATGAGTAAAAGAAATTATCTTCCATTTAGAACAAAAATTATAATGAAATTTCATGGATACGATTCGTTCACATACCCTAAATTTGTTATATTATTAGTGTAAAATGGCCCTCCATCGCCTGTATCTAATAATTTTTAATTAAAAAGTTTATGTTAAAAGGTGAACAAAAGTTGTTAGTCGCAGAATAAATAGTTTCTTAGCTATGAACCTGCAAAATGGGTCTTAAAATATGCAGGTTTTATACCCAGGTGCTACCAAATGCTCTCTTCCTTCACGAGAATGTCAATGTTTAGTAAATCTATTCACTCAACCCTAACCCGTACGTAAGGCACACAACAGTATATTCTGGAGTACCACGTGACACCGTTATGAAGAGGGGTGTCCGCTATCGACCGCCCCAGCCTCAGGTCATTCATACTCCTGAGACTGCTGACTCACCCTACCACATTGCGAACAAGTGCAGCAGCCCCCTATTTTGTCTGGGACAGAAAATCGAAGCTAAGGTACAGTGTGACGTCACATAGCCTACTCCTGTCGAATAGTACCAAAGGGTCTGCTCAAGGCTTAACGCTGAATGTTGGATTGCAATATGCAATATATCACCAAACTGGGCTTAGCAACGTTGTTTACGGTACTACATACTTTAGAGTGGCGGTGGTGGTGGTGATTATTCTTTCAATAGAAAGTACAGCCATCAAGTAAACCATCCTTTATTAACACTAATCAGAGAGAGAAAATGGAAAGGGTCCAGCACTTCGAAAAATGCAGGTATTTGCCCAAGGAAGACTAGGGCAGCAAAGGGCGTGAATATGAGACTGCCTAGGCCTCCACACGTAATAGCGTCGGGGTCAGAAAAGAACAAGAGTTGACCAAGGGAGGTTAGATTGGATAGGATAGATGAAAGTGAGGAGCCCCACACAAGTGAAAGCAATGTAGGACTCAGCTAAGGGCCCATTGATCGCCAACCCACACTCCAAAGTTAAGAGCCCATTAGGCCCCTTTTAGTTGTCTTTTACGACAGGCAGGTGATTCCGTGGTTTTTTCTACCACCACCCACAACGGGATACATATTTCAGAGGTTGTAAGTCTAACGTAAAAATTCTTACGAAATGTGGACGGAGCTTCTGGAGCTCCGAAATACTAGCACAATAACAATATACTGTACCACAATTATAAATCATTCTAGCTGTGAAAGGTCATTCTAGGAATATCTTTGGTTTTCCGATTCAAGAAACCGTACCCACAACACGACATTATAATAGCTACAACACCAACTTAATATCAGTAACTCTTTTACATTTTAGTGTGTTTTACAGTATTCACGTCTGAAAATTCCCGCAATTAGCCAATTACAATTTGCGTTCACCGTATTCACTTCAGTGAACTGTGGGCTTGAATGTCAAAGAAAAAAAAGAACATGCGTTCTCGCATGTAGAGGACTGTCATTGGACCTCACTCCCAGAGCTCCAAGGCATCTCCCTGTATTCTTTACTCCCTGGTTCATGGCGTATGGTACCAATGGAACGTACTTAGTTCCTGGTACCAACCTAGGCGACGTACAGACTTGGACTGCTGCCAACTGAAGGAGAGAAGCGTTGGTTGGACGCTCTCTTTAATTCATTCGTGGTTAGTTGCTATGGTAATAAACAGTCTTTGTTGCTACGGTAATCAACAAGTTATTGTCAAATATGGATGTTGTTCTGTGCGGAGGTTGCTACGTGAAAATGACTAATTTTAATGATTTCAAGAGTAACTTTGAAAATGTTGTCGTCTTATGTTAATCACGGGCTACTAACTAAGGAAAGGAAATGTGAGAAATGTAGACATAGCACCAAACTCAGTATTCGGCGAGGTAACGACTTATATTTTAGATGCTCTCGTAGGAACAACGGTGTGAAGTGTGGCTGGTGGGTTAGTGCTAAGTAAAATACAGTTTTCGAGAGGTCGAAAACTCCCTTATTCTAAGTAGGATATTTCGCTGCGCTGTGATGCACTCTAGCAAAGCCAAGATTTGCTGTTTTAAAGAGCGAACTAGATTTAAGTGACAAAACTGTAGTCGATTGGAGTAGCTTTTGGCGTGAGGTTTGCGTGTCATGGGTAGATTGCAACAAAAATAAAATTGGTAGAGCGAATGTTATTGTGGAAATAGACGAAAGCAAATTCAGCAGATCTGCATACCAGCGTGGCAGATACATAAAAGGGCAGTGCCTATTCTGTGGTGCTGAAAGGCAAAATCACAAGAACTTCTTCACTGTTCCAATAAAAATGTCAAAACAAGGATACCGTACCTTGTTGGGGTTATAAAAGAGTGGGTATTGCCAAGACCAATCATAATTTCAAACTGCTGGAAAGTTGACGATTGTTTAGAGGACGAAGGGTACGTCTAGAGTCAATTACTCCTGTTGGCTGAATGGTCAGTTCGGTTCAATTCCTGGCCGGATCGGGGATTTTAACCTTCATTGGTTAATTCCAATGGCCCGGGGGGCAGGGTGTTTGTGCTGTCCCCAATATTCCTGCAACCCACACATAACAGTATCCTCCACTACAATAACACGCAGTTACATACACATGGCAGATGCCGCCCACCCTCATCAGAGGGTCTGCCTTACAAGGAATGCACTCGGCTAGAAATAGCCACACGAAATTATTATCGACAGCAGCAGGAGTGGGCATGTTAACAGAAGTAATAGGAGGGTGATGCCTGATGACAGACCTTCTGTACATACGCGGAACATTGAAAACTGATGGCACCATTTAAAACAAGGAAGCGATTCTATTCCGACATTTGGGGGGAGGAAACATAATTTCATAGGTTATCTTTTCCAATTTCGTTTCTAAATTGCCTTTCCAATATAGAACAGAGTCCACAATTTCTTCCGGGCAGCTGCTAACCTCTACTCTCCTCTCAATTAAGGTATGCTCAATTTTGCTACAAATCTATATACGTTATATTTTGTTTAAGTGTATGTATGAAAATGGTTTTTTTCGGCATTCGTCTGCCCTGAGCCAATACTGTAGTTCTAATGCTTAGAAAAATATGGCTAGCCCTGGTACATTCACAGTTCATTCCTCCAGTAAACTTATGTTATGACTTTCATCATTTCCCTCGTATCAATTATAACATTGAAATCATTGCTTTATAGTGACCATATTTGAAAATAAACACGTGCTTTGTTTCCCTTGGACCAAACCTTATGGACCATTTAAAAATATTCTTATAGTTTATCCGGCGAAAGTTCACTTACTGCAGTACTTTTTCATTACAAAGCCATTAGTCTGTATTGGTTAGTCCAGCTAGTGACAAAACCATTGATCTGGATAGATTAGGTCCGGCTAGTGAAAAACCACTAGTCTGGATTGGTTAGGTCCGACTACTGACAAAGCCATTGGTCTGGAGAGGTTAGGTCCGGCTAGTGACAAAACCATTGGTCTGGATAGGTTAGGTCCGGCTAGTGAAAAAAACACTGGTCTGGATTGGTTAGGTCCAGCTAACAAAAAAACATTGGTCTGGATAGTTTAGTTCCGGCCAGTGACAAAACTATTGTCTGGATTGGTTAGGTTCGGCTAGTGAAAAACCATTGGTCTAGATAGGTTAGGTCCAGCTAATGAAAAACCATTTGTCTGGATAGGTTAGGTCCAGCTAGTGAAAAACCATTGGTCTGGATTAGTTATGTCCGACTAGTAACAAAACCATTGATCTGGATTAGTTAGGTCCGACTAGTAACAAAACTATTGCTCTGGAGATGTTAGGTCCGGCTAGTGAAAAACCATTTGTCTGGATAGGTTAGGTCCAGCTAGTGAAAAACCATTGGTCTGGATTAGTTAGGTCCGACTAGTAACAAAACCATTGATCTGGATTAATTAGGTCCGACTAGTAACAAAACCATTGGTCTGGAGATGTTAGGTCCGGCTAGTGAAAAACCATTGGTCTAGACTGCTTAGATCCGGCTAGTGGCAAAACCATTGGTCTGGATTTATTAGGAACGGCTAGTGAAAAGCCATTGGTGTGGATTGGTTAGGTCCGGCTAGTGAAAAAACCATTGGTCTGGATAGGCTAGCCCTGCCTAATGAAAAAACACTGTTCGGGATAGGTTAGGTCCGGCTAGTGACAAAACCATTGGTCTGGATTGGTTAGGTCCAGCTAGTGGCAAAACCATTGACTATAATCAAGCAAAGGTTAGGGCCGCGAAGCGGCTTTAGACCTCTTGACATCAGCGCAATTTATGCCTCACATCATTATGTCGCATGAATTACAAAAGTGACAGAAGTGCAGTCTATGATTTACAGTGGCCTGCTTTGAAATTACACATACGCTCAACCAAGCATTATGGCTAGTCTTGAACCATTCAAAAATATAATTATTTCTCCTTGGAAAGAATTATCAAGTGCATTTGTAACATTGCCTCGTTGACTTTTTATACTGCATCAAGTTTATCATAACGTCTTGCTGTCTTGAAATTATGGTAGTGACGTTTCATTGGGAAAATCCTCAGCCAAAGGCAGAATCCACTGGCTCCACCGCCAGCCATGACTATTATTTTCTTTATACTGGTGAGTGTTTCGCCAAGATTTACCAAAAAGGAACGTTCTCCTTTGCGAAAAGCTTAAGATCATGAAGTTATGTCTTTCGTTATATGTTACATCAAGGAGAACTGCAACTCTACATCAAAGGAACTTAGGAACTTAACATGTAGCCGCAGCATCTTTGGCGAGCAAAGCCTACGGCAATGAGAGGTCACTGGTGGTATACTTTCTATTTCAGCACACATTATTTATACAAATCCACAGCCGCAGCATATTAGGCGACCAAGACTTACAGTAATGACTAACGTGACGTCAATTCCGTCACACATTTTGTCGCGTTACGTTACACAAATGTTCGAATGACCCCTAGCCGTAAGACATATTGATGTCAAAAACAATTTGGATTGCAATAACTGAATACTCTCTCCCCAGTTTCAGATGATCCGGGACTAGGGGATGGGAGTATTCTATTCTCAATAATAGAAGAGCGGCGTGGCTCATCACTTGGCTGAATGTTTTCTATATGTGTTTAAAATCTCATATGGAACAGTTCCGTATGTTGAAGTCAATGAGAGCTAGCAACTAATGTGACATTTCTCTGTTTATCTGTTCACAGAAACTTCAATGATCCTGTAGTGGAATATGCACAAAATAACTAAAGGCTTGAAGAAAAAGAAGAAAAACAAAAAGAGTAAAAAGGGCGAGGACGATCTTTTCGACCCCGCCGAACTCGAGAAGTACAGACGAGAGCACCAGCAACAACAGGACGGCCAGGAGGGAACATCAGAGGACGCCGCCGCAGAGAGCGCTGGTGGAGCAGACGGTGACGAGTGGCGTCAGTTCAAGGCACTTACAGCAGGAGTCGACAGCGTCCTTAAGAAGACTCAAGGCGATCTTGATCGGATCAAGTCTACCAGCTACTTCCAACGTAAGAGTCCTCAACCGGAGGTTGAACAACAGGAGAAGGATCAACAGCAGCCTAGCAAGGCTCCTCAGGAGAAGAAGAAAGGTAAGCGTTGGGTAGGCTTCGAGGAAGGCGCCGGAGTTCACTCCGCCGAAGAAACCGAGGACGAGTCGGAAAGTGCCGAACAACAACCAGCTACAGAACACACAGCGGCAGAGCTTCTGGGAGCTGAAGCAGAGGAAGAGGAAGTAGAAGAGGAGGAGGAGGAAGAAGCCGATGAAGATATCTTCGACACATCTTACGTAGACGTCGTCACAAGTGGAGAAGTTAAATTAGCGTACATACCAGACAGTCCCACTGAACAAGACCCCACTGACTTTGATCCATTCGACACATCCATCGCAGAGAAGCTCATAAAAGACGCTGAAGAAGCTGAAGCTAAAAAGAAAAAGCTCGTTAGTTTAGGTTGTGCAGTTGAAGTTTTAACGGGAAAGCTTGACAAAGTTGATAAACTTCCGTCAGTGAGTACACCGTCAGGCAAAAAGCGACGACCTCGAAAAGGCCAAGACGTCGACTTACTTCTCGGAAGTTTCGACGACAACGGTAACACAAATGAACCTTCAGAGCTTCCAGCCAATGAAGAATTCATTGTTGAGGTTACAACAAAAAGCCTTCTAGATGAAGACAACATTTTACTTGATCCCCTTGACGTTCCTCCAGTAAAGGTCAATCTTATAGAAGACGCAGGCTTAACCGAAGTAGATAAGCCAGCAAGTAGCGAAAAAGAAGAAAAGCCTCAGGAGAACGTTCTTGATCTCAAAAATCTTGTCCAAGAATTTGATATTATAACGGTAGCTGAGGATGAAGTAGCTCCAAAAAGTGTAACGCCTATACCTGCCGCAGTCGTTCTCCCCGAGGACGAGCTAGAAGACGAGTTCGCCGCCCTAGCAGCAGAATCTCTCTCCAAAGTACCAGGTGACAAGCACGACCTCGGCGAAGAATGTGCCGACCCCTTTGATACATCAGCAGCGGACGCTTTATTAGGAGGCCCCGCTGACTCCGTAACAGCTCGCGACCCTTTCGACGCCGAAGTTTCTGAACTAACATCTAATTTCAGTGCTTCTCCCCGACGTGTGTCCAGAACATTCCCCATATCTCCGGACGTCGATATTGTTCTTGCAAGTGATTCTCCTGCGCTAACCTCTTGGACAGCTTTCGAAACAGAGGAGGATTCTTCTTTACCTCCGGTTATAAAACCGACCAAACCACCTCCACCGCGGCCACAGCCGCCGGGGGCATCTCAAGCAGGACAATTTTCTACTCCTCTTGAACAAGCTTTCACAGACACAGATATCCTAGCACTAGCGGAAGACCTAAATATTACTCCTCTTGCTGCATCGGGCGAAGCCGATCCTTTCGACACTACTTTCGCAGAAAATATCCTCCCTGGTAAAGTTGAACTGAAATTAATCGAAAATGAGATATTGGGCGGGAAGGGCTTTGAGGTGAATGAGGCGCACATCCTTTCACGAAGTGACAGCGATTTCGACTTCAACCCCCGAGAGGACGAGCGCATACACCACCAGCAGTTTCTCTCCACTGTTAGTATCCACATAACTGATCCGGCTGGTGAAGTTCAGCCAGAAGAACACGACCCATTCAACAACGTAGGAATCAATTCCTTGACTTTAAGTCATCGCGATCTTCTAGGAGGCAGCACCACAGACCTCTCAAAGCTTGCGCATGATCCAATTGAACCGGCACCAGAACCACAGTCTGAAGAGATAAGTTATACTGATCCTTTTGATACATCCATCGTTGATGTTATTACTGCTCCTGGTAAGGCAGAACTTAAATTTATTGAGAAAGAGCTCTTGGGTGAAGTTGTATCCGCGCTTCCCAGAGATTTAAGCGACCCAGATTTTGATCCACGAGCAGAAGAACTCGCCGCTGAGAGATCTGCAGGGGAAACTCCAGTACGGCCGCCTCAAATAGCTCGTCCGGACATACTGGTGGTCAGTGAATCTTCCAGCACAGTCCCAAAAGTAGTGGCATTCGATCTTCCAACGCCTTCTTCAAGACCAGATTTGCTGGTTGTTGGTCAAGAGGAAGGATCACGAATTTCCAAACCTCTTACTCCATACTACGTTGATAAGGATCCTACTCAAGCATTTGTTGGACAAGATGAAGGAAACTCAGATGTAGAAGTAGATCCTTTTGACACATCATTTGCAGAAAATTTAGCACCTGGAAAGGCAGAACTTAAGATAATTGAGAGTGAATTTGTAGGAGAATCTTCTGGTTTAAAGCACAGTCTATCTGATCAGGACTTTAATCCTAGGGGTGAGGAGGAAAACGCTGGAAAGAATATTAATCCTCCTGAAGTTCAATGTACTGTTAATCTTGGAAGACGATTTTCCGATTTTACTGGCGACCGACGCCGCCTTCCTCCAAGAACTCTTCCTCTGAGCAGTACCGTTCTCAACCCTTTACCTACTATACCAGCTGTTCCTACACCTACATCCAAACCTGACTTGCTGGTTGTTGAAGAGAATATTGCGGATATAGCCAAACCTCTGACACCAGCCGTTGAAAGAAAACCTTCCATTGCTGAAGGAGCAGACTTCGACTACACTGATCCTTTTGATACGTCAATCGCTAGTAATCTCTTACCTGGTAAGGCTGAACTCAAGCTATTAGAAAGCGAGTTAATCAGTGAACCGGGACCAGAGTCATCCATTAGACGAAGTTACACTGATCCAGACTTCAATCCCAGAGATTCTCCTGATCAGGAGGTCGCAGCTGCATCTCTAGAGAAGCCTGATTTACTTAATATTCCTTCTGAAGCTGGGCCTATAGCAAAACCACTGACACCTGCTATACCCGACTGTACAAACGGGACTTTGGAAGGCGACACCGACTACACCGACCCCTTTGACACGTCGTTAGTGGGAGACCTCGTTCCAGGTAAGGCTGAGTTGCGTGTGTTAGAATCAGAGCTCATCGGGCAGTGAATTACACAATGGATTTTGAGACTCAAAAAGGGGGAAACCCCTTCCTCATGGAGGATATTACGGACTACTCAAACCCCACCTCTCAGTTGGACACTGGAAATGGTGCGGGCCTAAGCTCAAACCCTTTCTTAAGCAGCAATGATTTCAGCATCCCTGTATCTTCAGAAAACCCATTCTTGAGTTCCTTAACCGAAGAAACTGTTTCAGCTTCTCCTTTCACGACAAGCTCAACTACTTCCTCTACAAACCCATTTGCACAGTTTACGACAGATTATAGCTCTGGACATGATACGAGTACTATGGACTTCTTTGGTGGGACCTCAATGGCCTCTTCGGCTGTAGAAACAGCTCCAACATCAACTTCTTTGGCTTATACAAATATATTTGCCACGACTGATGTAAACCCTATTACCTCTACAGCTGATGATCTGTTCGGTATAACAGAGTCTGCTGTAACCAGCACAAGCACTCAACCACAAGGTCATCAGCAGAGAATGTCAGGTGGTGTAGATCTTTTAGAAAGTGCAGGAGATTTCTGCAAGGAGACTTCTGATATACTTAGTGGATCTGTTGTGGTAGAGGATTCGTCTTCAAGAACGAGCACACCTAAAGGGGGAGGACCCCCACGAAGACCGCCGCCTCCAAGACCCCCTCCTTCCAAGGAAACTAAGGACCTCATTCTGAGTGTTACTGGTGCAATGGAGGCAACTTCCTCACATCTACTAGACAGGCTCCAAGCCACGCGTACACCGAGTCCTACACCAATACGAGACTTGCACTCGCCCAGTCCAACTCCTGATGCTCCTTTCTCCGATTTCTTGGGTGTGGGGGGCTCAGAAATGCCACCTGCTAAACTGCCTTCCTTTCCAAGTAATCCTGATCTCAACTTATTGGGAGATATGGAAGAGGCTCCAGCACATAGACAACCTCCTCCTGTTCCAGCAGTTCCTCAACGGCCACCTAAACCGGAAAGACCTGGCAGACCTCAACCTCCTAAGAGACCTCCTGAACCACAAGCAGACTTCATGGATATTTTTGGAGGAGAAGAACCAGCAGCTGTATCTCAGCCTGCACCGCCACCTCCAGCACCAGTGAACACAAATGCTGACATCCTTGGCTTGTTTGATGCACCTCCACCATCGTCACAACCATCAGCCATGGAAGTTACGACGACCATGACTTCAGCATCGATGGGTGCAGACTTGCTGCTAGGTGATGACTTTGGTGCACCAATGAAGGAACAGCCAGTTGAACCTCAAGAAATGAATTTACTTGCTTCGTCTCCAATTGCAGAGTTCATCAGTGAACCAGAAAGACAGCTAACTCCGGTCGCAGCCACAACAACGGCAACAACGGATATTAGCTCAACACCTCAAGAACTTTTCCAGGATATGATGGAAGCCTCGCCTGCCCCCATGCCTGTTCAAACCGCACCTGCTGTCAGTGCGACAATGGGAGATGAGTTCGATGCTTTCGCAGCTAAGTTTGAGAGTGTGGCAAAGGAGGAACCTCAAGAAATGCACATTGTAGAGGGTGATCCTTTTGATCCATTTGCAGCTTCAGCAGCAACCACTGCCATGGATACGAGCGGAGATGGTGAGTACTAAATGAAATTTTCTCTACAGTAGCATTATCAGTTTATTATTCTCTAAGTACTGGAGAACCAGTAGCGGCGATTAGGAGAAAATATTACATTTTTACTTCATTTTGGCCAGGTGAAGCTAGGAATTATAAAAAAGCAATTTGTAAAAGCGTGTCGTCTTTTCAGCTAATTCTTTCCTTTATTTTCTTTAATCATTAATAAAATTATTAGTGGAAATACGCACAAAATCTCGTTCGTCCCGGCTAACCAATTTGTATAGCGCCACAGCAGGTAGTGGAGACTTTGCAAGTGCTGTGAGAAAGGGTAGCAGGGGTGTATGTGTATATATATATATTTGACAAGGTCATGGACATTGAGGTATGGTTCACCCGCTTGCCGTGCGCATTCCTCAGGCTGGCAATCTCTTTAGTGTGTTACTTGCTTAGTGTGTAGTCAAATACTAAATGATTTTAATTGTATAATCACACCGTACTTCCTTTTAATTGTAATACATGTGTAATATGGTTCTTTTGGTGAAAGTTTTGTTGTATAGGATTGAATCAAAATCTCAAAAAACTCTCTGTCAGAATTCGCTCAGAGAGCTTTTCTTTTTCAGTTTATATATATATATCCCCCACCCGGGTACTGTTTGTTGTCTGTATGTTATTGTTTTTCCCTCACACTTTTAATTCTCAATCGCCGCTACTGTGGAGAATAAGACAGTGCTATCAAGAAAATGTGTGTTACAGTCAGGAAATATTTTCCTCGGTCAGAAAATGTAAATTTCTATTTGAGTAGTACTGTAAATAATACAATAATCATTTTCCGGTAAATAATACAATAATCATTTTCCTGAAAACCAGAAGTCTCTAGTTTCATAATTGAGCATTTGCTGCAAATTTAACCTGTTAAGGCCGAATTTACAGAATTTCGAGGGAATGATTTCATATTTTGGTGATGTAATAGAAAAACACAGACAATTTGACTGTTCTGTTGGGTAAAGCATTGTCAGTTATGAGGTACTGGTATTAAAATAATTATTGTCATAAATATTTAGTTGTTTTATTCACAGGAAATAAAAATAAAGATATAAATATAATAAATTGAACAGGGAGGTTTTACAAACTGTAAAAATTAAAATTAATGTTCCCCTTGTAAATCATATAGGGTCTACAGTTTTCAACTATCATCTGTGATATACCATCTCTAGTTTTAAGTAATGGAAATTAAGGTTGGGCTGTTCCAGTAAGGAGCTTGAAATGAAGTGTTTCAGTCACTGCCTGCTCGATCTGCATCCAATGACTGCTTATACCGCCTGCTCATTACAACATTTTAACATGGCACTAAATGAAACAGTGTGTTTACAAATATCCACGGTAGACGGCAGCACCAAATGGCCCCAGTCTGTCGGAATGAAATAGCGGAAAATGGCTAGCACTGCACTTCTTTTCAGTGTAAATGGTGTATTATACAACATTGTATTTGTTGGCGGATTGCTTCTCCGAAATATTATGAGTATGGGCAGAGATCAAAATGAATATAGTCACTTTCACGTAGTATATTAGATAAGTATCCGGAAGCGATAACGCTTGGAGCAGGTATTTCAGCGCTAATAAAGGAATGATTGCAAGCAGAAGGTACTAATTTGAATGATCTGAAGAAGGTTTGTTCTCTTATTTGCGACGAAATGACAATTAAAGAGCGGCTGCTCTATAATAAAGAACAGGACAGATTCTATGGATTTGTCGAAGCAAATGGGATCTATAGAGAATAAATTGGAATAAACCATCAACTCGCCAACGAATTGCTGTGCTTTGTAATTCATGGGTTGACGAATATTTTACGATTCCGCTTGCCTACTTCATGGTGAAGGCATTACGTGGAAATGAATTTTCCTCCTGGTTCAGCAGGTTTTGAAGGCCGGATGCTATGGTATTCGTCTTGCGGCAAACAAGCATAGAACACAAATACTCCATTGTTCCAAAAATTTGTTGACGGAGAATGAATTCATGTGTGGTTTATCCACACAACTCCAGTATCTGCCAATATGTTGAAGAGATACAAGAAGCGTCCAAAGCTCCGAATAAAATAAAAAAAGACTTGCCAAAGAACCACATCAAGCTATTATGATCACTGTCCGACTCCCTGGGTGAATGGTCGTCCTTGAAGTCTTTGGTTCAGAGGGTCCCGGGTTCAATTGCCGTCCAGGTAAGGGATTTTAATCGCGTCTGACTAATTCTCCTGGCTCGGGGAACAGGTGTTTGTGTCTGTCTCAACACTCTTCTCTTCAAATACAGACACAGCACCACACTACCAATCATGACAGAAAGACGTAATCGTTGTTAAGTCCCTCCATATTGGGTTGGCGTCAGGAATGACACCCGGACGAAAAACAGGAGAAAATCCGCATATGAGTGACACAGTTCGTACCCGCAAACTCACAGGTGTGGGAAAAGCGGTGGAAGAAGATTATCTACTTCCTCTTTCATTGTTCATCTTCTACAGAATATTTTTTTAATGTGCTGACACAGGCCTTTCAGGAGATCCATTTGAAGCCATGTTTAGGGCTATTAAGAATGGAAGAGGTAGTATTGACAAGACTGACTCACGGGCTGTTCAAAATTCCGTAAAGAGAATTCTGAAATCCGGTATTTTAATGTCCACCGATGGTGCTAGCGTTATGCACAAGCAAATATAACAATCTCCTGCCTCAATATCGTCTTCCAGATTTGACTAAACAGAATCAGTGGTATTTGACTTACTGGAAGATGTTCGAGCCCCCCATGAATCAGTGTGTGCTACTTTTGTAACAGCTTCTCGGGTACTAGCGTGGGTGCTATTTTGGCGCTGTAATCGAAGAAGAAACTGAATGGAGTGCGTACTTGAATAATGTTTACATCTCAGTTGATGTATCCCTATTGGTGAACGTGATCAGTCACACGGATACGCCTGCGGTATCCCCGGCCGCGGTGTACTGCCCTAATTACGGGGCTATATGAATTTGTCGAGGTTGCTCTACCGTACTGCAAGAACTCTTCGAGTCATTTAAAGTGTGTTAGTAAAAATAATCACCAGGAACTTGCGTCACAAATTGTGGTGGCCAAAATTATGAAACCTTCGCTCAGTAATGTAGGAAAGTATAATACAGACGATGTTACCGGGTTTTCTTGTCCGTCGAAACCGCCTTCTCGAGAAGCCCTGAAGCTATAAATCTCTTTATAAGTAAAACTCTTTCCTTTTTCTACTTTATTTTCAGAGTTTGAACTTCGCTTATGTGCTTGTTTACCTGTACTCCCGCGATAACTATGGCCGTTTGGTGCTGCCATCTAGCGGCGGATTCTTCGCAAGTCGTGTTTCACGTTTGAGTATGGAATCAACAGGCAGTATAAGCAGCCATCGGGTGCATATCGAGCAAGCAGTGGTTTCAGTATACTCAAATACAGTAGAGACAATACGCGATACTCTGCGAGATATCGAGGGACAGCGATTAGAGCTCTGTCTAGCGGAGTGACCTGAGAGTTACTGATTCTGTCATAAGAGCACGTGTATTGTTTGTAAAGTTTTTGGGGTTATTTATACGTTTGCATTAAGTTGACATAAGTAAATAGTAGCGTGTGTCATTCCTTTATATCTCCTGTCAATATGAGTGGAAAGATATGTGCTGCATTTGGCTGCAATAACTATGAAGTGCAGAAGGATTCGCGGTCTTTCTTCCGTTTCCGTCGTGACAAGAAAATGTAAGTAAATACTGTGTTTGCATATATATTCTTCCAGTTACAAAGATACTTTTATAGAAGGCCTACTTCCTAAACTTCTGACCTGCGCTTATTTTATTGTATTAGTTCAGCAGTTAACCTTCAATACCAATGGTTACGTTTAAACGACCTGTCGTGATCCTAAGGATTCGGCAGGCTGGGGACTTGGGTTCGGGTTTTTGGGAGCTTAATCTTAAAATAATAAGATCACCTTTACACACTCACACTTTTCCCTTCACCTGTATTGAATAGATAGGCACACATTACATATTTACACATTATACAATTAATAAGAAACCTGAAAATCTTTGTAGGCTACAGATACACTTTTAGCTCTTCGGTAGATAGTCCCTCTCAAAGTCTTTGACTATCTAGTTCAATTGCATTCCATAATACAGTAAGATTGTACCATACAAACTTGGTACGGTAGTTACTTAGCTTTTGATTGAAGATTTCTTCAATCTTCCATGACGTCTTCTCCCTTGACTTCTTCTCTGCGCCCACGATACTGTAGTCGTATTGAGTGATGCGATGTTTAGTTCACGCGGATGTGTAGCTTCGGGATTCGAACACAACACCCTCAAACTCCGTCATCGACCAGAATAGTCTTTCTCCCAACAGTTCTGACTACCAGGTTTGGTTTACTGATAGGATAGGCTCACTATAACACTCGGCCCTCCTGACAAACAGTTCGATATTTGTGTTATTGCTGGTCTAAGCCCTTGTACTAGCAGTCTGCTAACTATGCTGAACACAGTGATTCCTTCTCTGTCTCGCGTAAACCTTTGCAATTTCCAGGCCGTTTACTAAGCCACATTTAACTGGTTCTGTGGCTCACTGCTACGTACATAACCCACAAGATATGCACTGCTATGGCTCACAGCCACCCACACATTACTAGCACGGAAGCTGGACAGTGCTCTCCCTTTGTGACGTACAGTCACATACATGTTGTTAGCACGGCAGTCGGTCAGATTCTCTCTCGACCTGTCGAAGTATCATTCCCTATATTTCCTGTTCGAAACCTCTCGAGCTTTCCCCTCTACTCCTCCAGGAGCACCGGTAAGACGTTTTTAAGTCTGATTGGTTCACGAGTTCCTTTCATTAACTGAGGGGGAGTAACATAGAATTCATGCGAACAATTTGCATCTTGCTGCGTCAACAATCTACGCGATATTTGCTTTGATTTGCTTCTAGAAACATTTACAGAACTTTCTTTTGCGTTTTCTGATTTACACTGACGCCGTGTAGCTGACCATTGCACAACATTACACATGGACCCACTTATGTTGCACCTGCTTGCTTCAAGTACGCACAACTTGTCTGAAGTCTTATGCTTTGAATACTTATAACTCTCTTCCACTTAATAAAAATAATTATCACTCAACATTTTGAAACACTAACTTCTTGCCACTGTTACATGATCATAAAAACTCTAGATCAATACTCAATATCCTTAGTCTCGGAGGTCACGGATTCAAGACTCGCTCGAGTCCGTTTGCTCGGCACGGAGACATGAAAGGGACCGCGTCGCAACACGCGGTCGTGACAGACCGTAGCAAACTCCACCAAATGACCCTTGTCTACCAGTTGCTATATACAAACACCCAGCTATCTATCGTACAATTTTGAGGCTTCTATCTTCATTACAGACTATGAATCTCATGTTAATCTGTATTGATGATTGAACTTCTTACAAAATTATACAAAATATATTTTAATCCTCCTAGTCAATACTATATATTAAAGTCCAATTGAGACAAAACTTCACATGTTATAATATTTTTTGTACAATTTTGTAAGAAGTTCTTTCTTCATGTCACAAAATACTCGTTCTGAATCACTGCTCGAAATAGCACCACATCGAACAAATAGTTACGACCATTTCTTCTTGCTCACTGCTTCTGACATTACGGAATACTATCCAGGTAGATATTAAAAAGTCTTTCATCAGTCAGTCACTACTGATCTGCATTTAGAGCAGTCACCCAGGTGGCAGATTCCCTATTTGTTGTTTTCTTAGCCTTTTCTTAAATGATTGCTAAGAAATTGGAAATTTATTGAACGTCTCCCTTCGTAAGTTATTCCAATACCTAACTCCCCTTCCTATAAATGAATATTTTCCCCAATCTGTTCTCTTGAATTCCAACTTTATCTTCATATTGTGATCTTTCCTACATTTAAAGGCACCACTCAAACTTATTCGTCTACTAATTTAATCGAGCAGCTCGTCTCCTTTCTCCCAAGTATTCCCAGCTCAAACTTTCCAACATTTTTGTAACGCTATTCTTTTGTCGGAAATCACTCAGAACAAACTGAGCTGCTTTTCTTAGTATTTTTCCCAGTTTTTGAATCAAGTAATCCTGGTAACGGTCCCATACATTAGAACCATACTCTAGTTGGGGTGTTAACAGAGACTTATATGCCCTCACATTTACATCCTTACTATAACCCGTAAATACCCTCATAACCATGTGCAAATATCTGTATATTGTGTACAATGATATTTATGTGATTACCCCAATGAAGATCATTCCTTATATTAACACCTAGGTACTTACAATGATCCCCAAAAGGAAATTTCACCCCGTCAATGCAGTAATTAAAACTGAGAGGACATTTCCTGTTTGTTAAACTCACAACCTGGCCTGTAATCCCATTTATCACCATACCATTACCTACTGTCCACCTCACAATATTATCAAGGTCATTTTTCAGTTGCTCACAATCTTGTAACTTATTATTTTATACAGAATAACATCGTCCGCAAAAAGCCTTATCTGAGGTTCCACTTATTTACTCATATCATTTATACATATATAAGAAAACATAAAGGTCTTGCTCATCTAGGATGTTTAAAATAGCCTACTGTAAATTCCTCCAGAGTTCATACAGCTGACTTGGATGAATGACATGTAAATGACACCAAAAATTATATATTAAATGGAAGTATCTTATGGTATCCCATTTATGTTTTACTCTTCTCATTTAAGATTATGCATTGGTTTTTCAGAATATAGAACATAGTAACTCAGTAATATAGAGTTTGGTAAACTCAAATTGTACCATAGTCATATTCAGTTCATTTTATTTTTCCTTTTACCTAGTTAGTAGACATTGTAGTATTAACTTAAAAATTCTTCAGTTACGAATTTGATATATTTGTGTTATTGTCAACTCTCTACATATCCTACAATTTTTCCAATAATAGTAATGATAATGAATTTTATTATTGTTAATCCTTATCTGATTTACATGTTTTCTCTCATTCGTTGTAATTGATTACCACAATATTTTAAATTAATACTGTAAAATTATAGGGGTATCACTCTACTTTCTCACTCACTTAAACTTCTGGAGAAGATAACTGAAAGAAGAATTAGGAATATATTTGAGCTGTTATTGGAGGAGCAACACAGGTTCAGGAAGAACCAAAGCACTACAGACCTGATGTTTGCTGTCAGAATGCTAACAGAGAAGCCCGGGGTGTATGGTAAGGTGTAGTTTTTATGGTCGTCGAGAAGGCCTACGACAGTGTGCCTAAAGAGATAATCTGGGAATGTCTAGAAGGCAGAGACAGGTGTGCCAAATTTCCTGATGCTCAATAAAGATGCTCTATAAAAGTGCTTAAGCTGTGTTTGGACATAGGGGACGGAAGATCAGATTGGTTTGAAACCAAAAGAGGAATCCAGCAGCAAAGTGCCACTCCTGTTCATCATTATGGATCGGATCATAAAATTCATCAAAGAACATTGCAAAAAGCCTAACACTCTAATATTTGCAGATGATGTTCTGATCTGGGGAGAAATTTAAACAGAAGTACAGGAAAAACAAAATCTCTGGAATGGCAAGTTTAAAGAATATGGACTGAACATCAGTAAATCAAAAACTGTTTAAATTACTATCAACAGCAAAGCCACAGATTCAAACATATTTTTGGAAGGAATTCTCTTATTGGAGGGAATTCTGTTACAGTCTGTTTCTAACTTCAAACACCTTGAAGTATCATTTCAGAAAATAACACAGTAAACCAAGAAATACTTAGCAGGACTGAGAAAGCTTCTCAATGTTATTTTCATGTGATAAATCTACTCTGGGATGAAAAAATACCACAGAAAGCAAAATTGACCATGTTTCATACCTACTTCATTCCAATTCTCACATATGTACTCGAAACATGTACCCTGCATAACAAACAAATAGTAAAATCCAGTCAACAGATATGAAATTCATCAGAACAATGAACCAAAAGACCAGGAAAGACAAGTTTTTTTTTGTTTTTTTTTTGCTAGGGGCTTTACGTCGCACCGACACAGATAGGTCTTACGGCGACAATGGGATAGGAAAGGCCTAGGAGTTGGAAGGAAGCGGCCATGACCTGAATCAAGGTACAGCCCCAGCATTTGCCTGGTGTGAAAATGGGAAACCACGGAAAACCATCTTCAGGGCTGCCGATAGTGGGATTCGAACCTACTATCTCCCAGATGCAAGCTGACAGCCGCGCGCCTCTATGCGCACGGCCAACTCGCCCGGTGAAAGACAAGATTAGAAATGAAGCAAATAGGAAGGAGGCAGGCATCAAACACCTGTTACTGAGTTTTTAGGAAGTTGCAGGCTACAATGGTCTGCGCATGTTATGAGGATGGATAGAACAAGAACAGCAAGGAATTACTTTGACAGAGAAGTGAAAGGGGAGAGGCCAGTTGGGATGCCAGGGAATTTATTGATAGACACAGTGAAATCGGAGGTCAGCAAAAGGAATGTCAAGTGGAAGAACATAGAGGAACAGAAACTATACTTTGTCAGGAAGAAGTGGCGAGCGCTTGTACACCACAGCCGGGAAACTGGAGCTGGAAAATGGTGATGATGACTGTAAAAATTCTAAAAAAATATGCAGTTAAATGTAAGAGAGGATCAAGAATACTAACTTTGCCACTTTATAAAGACAGAAAAAAAAAAAATAAATAAATAAATAAATAAATAAATAAATAAACACCATGAGTGATTGCTACATTTGTGGGAAGCAACTCTCCAGAACATAATACCCTCTGATGGTGCCCTTGAATGTGGATTGCCTTTCATGTCAAAGTCTGTGTAGTTAGGAGCGTGCAGCTGTGAACTGGCATCCAGGAGATAGTGGGTTCGAGCCCCACAGTCGGCAGCCCTGAATATGTTTTTCCGTGGTTTACCATTTTCACACCAGGCAAATGCTGGGGCTGTACCTTAATTCAGGTCATGGCCGATTCCTTCCCACTCCTAGGCCTTTCCTATCCCATTGTCACCATAAGACCTGTCTGTGTCACTGCAAAATTAAACAAATTGTAATAAATAATAATTTCATGTCAAAGTCACTCCATTCAAAACAAACCATTTTTGTGCTGTACTCTCCCCAATAGAAGAGAATAATTCAAGCCAGTGAAGTGAAATATCTAAGAAGTATGACTGGAAAGACAGATTGAGAAACAAAAATGTGAGAAAGGAAATCGGAATGGAAAACCTAATGAGAGAACTGATAGAAGTAAACTAAGATGGTTTGGACATGTGAAGAGGATGAAGGAAGAAAGAATACCAAACCAAATGATGGAGATGAAGTTGGAGGAAAAGAGGGCGGGTGGGAGATCTACAACAAGGTGGATCGATTCAACAAAGAGGAGTGTAAGAAGAAGAAACCTGGAACTGGGAAAAAATGATGGAAGAGGAAGACGAGAGAATAGTCGGGAAGTGCCATGAATGCCCCAACTGGACAGGAGATGAATAAGCAGAAAGGAGGATGACGACTCTCAGCTACTTTTGCTTCTCTGTTAAACTTGAACAGAAGAACATGTCAGAAATGTTTGTTTCCTCGCCACTTTCAACTGATCTTCTCACAATTCACTTTCTTCAGAACAGCACAATTCAAGCAAACCCACTAGAACAGCTATGGCACTTCCTAGCTATCTAATCATCATCATCCTCATCATATGCAGTTTCCATCTGTTGGCCAGGTCTGCTTGGAACACAAGCCTCTTGTCTTCCCACCACTTCTCCCTCATCACTCTTGCGCAGTCCTCTACTCTTCTCTGTACACACTCTTCCACTCCTTTTATCCACCTGTCTCTTGGTCATTTTCCTGTTATCTCCATTTTGTCCATCCTTTCCTCTGTCATTCCCTTCATGTGTCCGTACCATCCTCTAGATACCTCTACCCTGTTCTGCAGAGGCTCTTCTTTTACTATATCCCTAATCTTCTCATTCCTCATCTTATCCATTCTTGTCACTCCTATCCTGCTTCTCAGATATTTCATTTCACTTGCCTGTATCGTAGTTATGGCTCTCTACCTCATTACCCAAGTTTCTGCTACATATGTCAGGATAGGTGCATAGTTCATCCTGTATATAACTCTTTAGCATCTGAGGGACATCCTTGCTCCAAACCAGACTTCTGACACCCTTCACGAACACACCTGCTTGTCTTCCACGCTTGATTATTTCCTCATCAGTTCTTTCACTTTACTCTAGATACTTCCCAGGTACTAGCTATCTCAGTGGTGCTAACTTATATCCAAACACTACAGACTTTTGCAACAACCCAATATATTGTTTGTTCCTTTCCACAACTCATCTTTAGTTTAAGTGGAACGTAAATATCTCTTCTATTCAATATTATCACCTGAACACGGAGAGGCCCTACTAATGAAATCTTGTGTGCAGTATGGGGAGCACCGTCAGAACCAACCGAAGGAAAGCAGTCGGTTGGATTTGGAGCCGAGGAGAGTTTTGACGCTTTCCTCTCCATGAACGAGCCACCACCTGTACCTCAGAGCACTCCGGCGCGCTTCAACAGGGAAGGCTCGAAAGATTCTGATGAAGGACATGATTTTGCCATCTTCATTAAGTGAGTATAATACTCGATGTTTTGTCAAAAGTATTTGTGTAGTAACTTTACTCTTTGAACTACTACTCATAGTTTGCTTTCCTTGTATTCTTTATCCAAAAGAACACACTACCATGTAAAACCTCTTTGGTGGCTGTTATCCTTGTATTTCACTCCATCAGTCTAGATGTAAAAGCTATTCAGATAAGTGGCAGTGTGTGTGACCCTTATCAAAGTATTCAAAAATCAAATCAAAATAACTTTATTTGCAAATGAGGTGTCTACCTCGGTGAATTTAAAATTAAGTGCTTGATAATGTATTTTGTACATCAAAAAGAAGAAAACGTTTTCATAAAATACACTATTATACAATTTACACTAACAATTTTTCTTTTAAACACACAGCTCATCCTTCATCATCATCATCATCATCATCATCATCAATGTCCCACTCCAGTTGCCCAGCTGTGCTTAGCTCATCCTTAATAAAGTTGTATTATTTACAAAATTCTACTCATAATATCTTCTGTACCTACACACATAATCAACTCATTTCTGGAATCACTTCAAATAATACTATTCATAGGTTATAAACTTCATGGTTCTGATCCTTACTGAATTGTAATTACAATACAGTTATTAAATTAACATAGTAAAGGTCCACCTTTCAATACTATAATATGCAATATTCTAAATTACCATACATTAATTAGGGACTAGTTTCGGCCTGAGCTGGCCATCTTCAGCCTTAATGTAAAACATCTAATAACTAAACAAATATACATGCACACAACTGACATAAAACAAATGAAACAAATATGTACAAATTGACATTAAAAACTGGGATGAAAATATGAGTAAAGTAAATTTGAAAATAACTAGATTCTAACAGCTTGAGTATGCGCATCATCAAGACTCTTTCATGTATTAATATACACAGAACTGTTAGTTCTAATACTGCTAATCATTAAAAATTCAATTGTAAATGGGAACTGGTTAATGTTGTTCCCGTAGTTCATCACCAAATCTATTTGAGTGGTGTTAGCCATATTCAAGTCATAACCACTAGCTGACGGAGAACTGTTAGGTGTTGTTTCATCATCAATCAAAGAAATAAAATGAAATGCTCTTGTGGTGCTTCTTAAATCATGCTGAAATGTTGTTGGACATTGTCAGGACAGCATATGAAGATTAAAAATTTTATACCAGACACAATGTATCTGTTTTAACCACATCTTCATGTGCCATCCTGACAATGTCCAACAACATTTCAGCTTGCTGCTGCTGTATATTGGACAGGAGCGGGGACCGGGGAAATAGGTGTGGTAGGCTTTGGTCCGTTGAGTCGCCACTGCTATCAACCATGAGTTACTCATCGTATATACTTCCTCACCTCATTCTTCTGACTTAATTATATAGATAACAGAGTGATGGTATTTCACTTCTGTTTACTTCTACATCCTTGTAGGAAGACACTGCAGGGCTGCTGTTATAGGAGAAATATAGTTTTCTTTTATAGGCAGATCTGCTAAAATGAAATGCAATCTTTCAGGTTTAGTGTACTCTTTTGTAGGTTGGAATCGAACCCACAGTCACTGATCTCCCGAGGAAGTTAATAAACCAGGTAACGATGGGTACGACTGCTGTAAAATTCAACATGTTTATTTAATAATGATGATGATGATGATGATCCATGGCATCTGTATAGGCTTGGTGATGTTGACCTAATGAGGATAAAATGAATGGCAAAGACATCATAAATACCCAGTCCCCAAGGCAGGGGAATTAACAGTATGAGGGGGTCAATTCTGAAAATTGAATCGAGGCTATCGCACCAAAGGCAAGCATTCTATCCAATAAGGCAAAGTCGGACTTTAATTTGCTAAACCTTAGGCTACCATCTCCACTGATCAGGTGTTTAGTATTGGCAGTGGCAGAGGCCAGGGCAGTAGCTTATAAAGCAGCTTTGACAACATAGCAGGCTTCTCCGTTGGCTGTTGGCTGCAGCTCAAAATGCTAAAGGCTTCACGTTCACTAAACCAACTATCGAAAGGGGGTCACCTAAGTCTAGTGGTAGCCCTAGTTTTGATCCCAGCATACGCCACTGATCTGCAGACTTAAGTACACTACCTACATCTGATTCATACTCATCTAGTCCTAAAAGCAGTCAAAACTCTGTTAAGTCAAGTATAAATGATACTGCAAATGTTTAGTGTTGCATTAACGCAACAGGAGAATTTAGAAGGCTGGGAACATAGTGTAGTGATCTGTGTACACATGTGTCTTTAATATATCATAAATACAACTATTATAGCATATTATAACAAAATGTTTGATATGGCATTGTATGTAATTGCCAGGAGATCGCAGTGATAGACTGGCTGCCAAATATATTGTTGCTCGCAGATCCACCGCTCTTATCAAGGAATTCAATAAAATCTTAAGGAACCCCGATCTACCTGTACACGAAGATCTACGAACTATCAACCAAAACAGATTACGTTCACGCCATCCAACTTTACGTAACACCTTAGACATGGTTGCTAGAAGCTACAACCCAACTACAGAGTGGAAAAGACGGTGGGAAGCAGCAACGGAGACGCACCTGCACAGTATGTTCTCGAATGCCAAACTTCCAAGTGGATTCCAACTACCAAGTAAAACATGGTCTGCTCTGAACAGAATAAGAACAGGCCATGGCAGATGCAGAGACATGCTGTTTAAATGGAACAAGTTGCCGACACCCGCATGTGACTGTGGAGCTGCACGACAAACCATACATCATATTGTCAGAGAGTGTGAAGCGCGGGCATACACAGGCAGCAAAGTGGATTTCCTGATGGCAACTCCAGAAGCAATACAGTGGATCAGTGATCTTGACATTCAGTTGTAGGGAGCCTTTTCTTGTTCATTGTTTTCTTGTTATGTAAATATGTATATAATTTATATCTGAACTCAATGATTGTATGGGCCATACGCTAAATAAATAAATAAATAAATAAATAAATAAATAAATAAATAAATAAATAAATAAATAACAAAATGTTAACTTATATATGAGAAAAGTAAAATAAAATGATGACCACCTTTGACATAGTTGCGCTAATAGAGACCAGTCAACGCCCCCTGCAACTACAGAGTTACAGAGGGCATTGGACCAGTCCAAGGGTTGTCCAAATTCACACCTCACTGCTTGTTGCTTGTTATGACAAATGTGCGTCGGTTATTATGGTATATCAGCATTTTTCTTCATGTTTCTATAGTATGAACAACAATGATACAAAATGTAATTGTTTCACTCAGTTGTTTCCATTGTTGAGAACCTTTTTTTAAAAATATTCTTTTACCTAATTTTAATAGTACCATTTTCTACATATCAAGTTAGCATTATTATGTGAAATACGTTTTATTTTTGCTTTTGTTTACTGCATACTGGCCTGTAACATGGGGCCGATGACCTAGATGGTAGGCCCCTTTAAACAACAAGCACTCATGAGTACATTATTACATATTAATATCACATGTAACAATGGCAGGGGTTGACGATTGACTTCCAAACAAATTTTTTCCGAGTTTTTTCTTAAAGGGAAATTTGTTTTGTGCTTTTCTTATGACTGTTATTGTTATGCTGTACTTTACCCAAAAAACCCAATCAGATTTAAACAGCAATTCATTACAGACATGATATAGGTTTTTGGGCTTATGCCGTGTCAAGAAAATAAGGTGAAATTCTTTACATTGCATTTCTAAAAGCCTTTCTCGTTGACAGCTGAGATTTTCTTCTGATGACGCAGAGCAAAGTTCTCTATGAAACATAAAGAATTTCACCTTATTTTCTTGACAAGGCATAAGCCCAAAAGCCTATAACAAGTCTATAAATCTGGGCCGTGAAAGCATCAATGGCAATTCATTGTTGAGATCTAGCGAATGCTATCAGTAAATGCAAATATTGGATTTGTTCTCTTATAGTTTTCAAATACTAGTAGTCCAAACTATTTAAGAATTCAAAGGTTATTTAAGAATTTTTAAAAATCTAAACAATGTCCTTCAAAATTGTGGTGAGAAAATTCTGAGACCATGAAAATTACGAGAGCAAAAACGGTAGCTACTAGGTGACAGTAACGAGCAATTTTGTGGTTTTCACTTTGCTCTTTCATTATCAAATCAGTCTATGACATCTCTGTGCCTAATTGAACCATACAGTTAAATATTTTTTCAGTGGCAAGCATGTTGAGATAGGGCAAGCATTATTAAGTTTTGAGGTGATTGTAAAGAACTTAAATCTTTTGCAGAGCTGATCTTTAATTGACAAAAAAATAACATCTCTCAGTACATGATGTTATCACATCACAGACTCCAATTTTACTCATTTTATTGCACGTTGCTAGCTTTCACACCTAGACCTATTTTTGAAATCATTGAAGTAAGTCTGATGTACCATTCTGTGCGACACAAGAATTTTACGAGGGCTATGCCGAAAGTTTTTAGCAGAGTGTGGGAAAAAAATTGTATTTGCGAAACAACAATTACAACTTTTCAAAATACTCTCCATTAGCACGTATATACATTTTTCCCTTCTCTGAAACCACTTACAAAACGTTTCAGTCCAAGCGTCTTTCGGGATGTCACTTAGTGCCCTCTCGTACGCTGCAATGGCCTCTTCATCTGATGAAAACCACTGCCCACTTATTTTTTTCTTGGACTTAGGGAACAGGAAGAAGTCACATGGGGCCAGATCAGGTGAATAGGGGGGATGAGGTAACACTCACACTTTTTCCCTTTCCAAAAAGTCCATTGTTCTGGCAACCCTGTGTGCAGATGCATTGTCGTGATGCAGCAGAAGGTGCCCACTCTTGGACTTTGGGTGCTGTGACCTCCAGGTGGCGAGGACTTTGGGAAGACAGTCATTCACATACCATTCAGCATTGACTGTTTGAGGTGAGATGCCCCACTTTCGTAAAAAAGAAGTTGCCACCATCTTCTTTCTGGAGCTCTGACTTTGTCAAACTTTTGTGGGTGGTTCCTCCCCTGGAAAGCAGCACACAGAAGACTGTCTCTTCGTTTCAGGGTCATAATGATAGACCCATGTTTCATCACGTGTGACGATTTTGTAGGTGTCTTCGGACTGCCTCCATTGAATTTTTCTAGCATGAATTGACACCAGTCCACTCTCTCCTCCTTTTGGCTTTCTGTCAGGGAATGCGGCACCCAACGGGCACATCTCTTGGTAAGGTCTAAATAATCATGAACGATGGTCTGCGCTGCTCTTGATCCAATATTTAAAGTCCCTTCAATGTCACAAAATGTAAGATGTGGATCTGCTTTGATCATTTCCCTCACAGCATCAATGTTTTCTTGAGTCACAGCTGTTGCTGGGCGACCGGGATGAGGTTCATCTTCAATTGACTGCCGACCCCTTGAAAACTCGCGAAACCAATTTCCAACTGTGGCTCTAGAAGGGGCAGCCTCACCAAAAACGTGCAGCAAAGAAGAATGGCATTCTTCGGCACTTAATTTCTTTTTATAATCATAAAAAAATCATTCCTCGAAAATCACGGTGCGACAGATCCATCTTGCACCGTGTCTGACTCAGCACTGCCTGTGCTTTCTTCCCTCGCTGTGGAGGAACTACCGCTAGGAGGGGTTGCGTGCGCATGTTCCAAGGTCGAAAAACATCACTCTTTCAAATGAAAATAATCCCATTGTCCTCAGAATTATGGTTTACGCGCTGCTAAAAACTTTCGGCATAACCTTCGTACCAAGGAATGAATTACTAGAATGAAACAATAGACACATATCTGCCAACTTCATGGAATAAAAATTTGTAAAACATTTGCACACCGGAGAAATAACGTACGGAATCATATGAGACATAGTCAAACTAAGCTGATTACGACATTACAAACTAAATATAGTTAAAGTCACCCAGCTGATTCATATATCTGTATTATTAAAGCAGAAAAACAAATAAGATCCACTATAGTACATTCATATTATTTCAGATTTTCACTCGCTCTGTTGAAAATAAGGACCAAGTAATGATATAGCATATAAACTATACAGAACACATGCAACATATATAGCCAAACAGGACACACAAACTTACATTACACTAAGATAGTGCACTACCAAAAATAAAGAAGCAGTTATTGAACTACTGCTCCTTCAACTCATCAGTACGATAATTAGAAGAAAGGAAAGAGAGTGATTATTGAATCTATTTAAATCAAATCTCCTTTTGAGACCTCTATTGACCATCTGTATAAGTGAATTTTGGTTCGGGTTAAAAATGCAAGTTTTGATTGAAATTGGAAAATGTTGTAGTTGGTCCATTAAGTTGTAAAACTTTACAGACAATGTGTCAAAATTAGTATGTATGTATGTATTTTTTCTTTTAATCGTTTATTCACAGCATGCCCCTTTACATGACAGTAATACTACATGCTTGCATGTTCATATTACAAATGAACCTTAATTTTCTAATTCCATGTGAGATACATTCTCCCTCCGTTAAAGGCGCGCTCTGTTGTAAATGCGCGCGGACTGACAATCCGCAGTTGTTTGTAAGTTTCCTTTCCTTTCATTTCAAAGCTTTTTCCAAGAATTCCTTATTTCTCTCTTTTGCCAATCTATCTTATATCATAATTACTTTATTTTGATTTGATTTATATTAATAAATTTATACATAATCTACATTTACTAGGACATTTCAATCCTTTAGGATAAATTCGAAAAGTTATCAACTGAAAATCATAGGACTTAGCAAAACCAGACATAAATTAACAATAATTAATCTAAACTATAAACAAGGTATTTCTACATTAAGGTACAAAGTCTAATAAGCCCTAGCACTGATAATAGTAAACTAAATTTATTGTGAGAAACACTTGACGCGAACATCTTCTAATGGAGTGTAAAGAAGGGTAAATAGGGAAACATCAGCTCAGTTTCATCTTATTTTGACTGTAAACACCACATACAAAATACATAACACTAAAGCAAGGATATTTACACAGTCAAGTTCAAATACTTGTATATACACTTCAGTCTTGCACATCATGAACAGAAAAATGAACCTCATCTTCTGACAGATTCCACATCCGTATATTGTACAAGTCGGTACAACTGATTCGGACTTTATTCGTCACTGTCTGGTTCCATGTTGATTATAATGCAGCGGTCACCACACAAGTGTGTGGGATCATGTTCTAGGAGGATGTACTTTTCACAACCTTTGCACTGGAACCTTGTTGGTCTGTTCTTCCTTCGATCGCAGAAATTGCACCGCTCTCGGGTCGATTCTTCTCCTATCCTTGTTGGAGGTTTTACATGAGAAATTCCTGAAGACGAAGCTTGATTGTAGTTGGAATGTGCTCAAGTTGAACCTTTGATTTCAAGTAGTCGTTGAGTAGCTCCTTGGCTAAGATCTTCAAAAAATCTTTCCTTGCGATTGTGCTGTTAGTATTATCTTTGAAAATTACATAGGCATTTATACCCGCAATATTTAGGAAAGAGAAGAATACAACCAAAGTCCAGCGTCGTTAAGGTCTTGTCACGGAGTAAGTGCACTTCATTTCATCCACTTTATCAGCGCCCGACTTCTTGTCCTTACAGGAGGTAATCATAGAGTGTTTTGATCCATCTGCATCATCATCAATAGAATAATCTTCATGGAAAGTAGATAGAACCAACACAAATTTGTCTTTTCTTGACTTGTATGACACAAAGGTTAGGTTTATAAGCAAATATGTTCTATTCCACTGGCCGGTTGCTAGCTGTTGTCATGAAAGGGGGAATTTCACGCTTATACTTGCGAGTCGTTCTAACAAGCGTCAACTTTATATTTTCAAGCAAATCTTGAGACAGAAGAACAGACACAAACCAGATGTCACAAGTAACGTTTCTACCAGATTTTGATATGGGTTTAACCAGTCTTTTTACAATTTGATGAGGCATGTTATCACACTGGTACGGTTCTTTAGGCTGCCTTCCACAATATATCTCCATATTATTTGTATAATATATCTTGGCATCAGCAAGTGCAAAAATCTTGATTCTGTACTTAGCCAGCTTGTACGGAATTTACCTCATCTACCTCTAAATGTATCTAGCATTTCACCAATGGTCACTAGTTCCAACAAACTGTTGTACTTCCTACAGATAATAATGAAAGTGAGTTTTTCCGTCAGTTTACACTGGTTTCTGGAATTGATGTTGTCAAATTTCATACATTTCAACAAGAAACAGAAACAATGTATGCTCATTGCAAGCCTGAAATATTTGAATCCTGTACCATCAGTTTGCCAGCGATCTTGCAAATTTATGTGGGATACCTTCAGTGCCCCACCAAGGAACAGAAGACCTAAACATGCCTTCATCTCAACAAGATTGGTGTGTGCTGCATCTCGGGGTCGAGAGAATTTCGAACGAATCGTCTATATGTAAAGATTTGTGCATGTTACGATTTCTTGTAGCATTTCGTCGGTAAAGAACAATTGCAGTGCTTCAACTGGCATCTTAGCATTCTTGGAAACTCCTACTACTCCACGCAAGTGTTTTATAATATTATGTTCAGGTGGCATGACCCTTCTATTACGTTTCATTACAGGCTGATTATTCCACTGGGCTCCGTCCTTTCCAACATACATTTCATGCTGCTCACTTTCAGTCATGTCCTCTTTACATGTGGACTGTTTGCTTTTAGAATTTTGATCACTATCGTTTACAACGTCCCGATCACTGTCATCACTCGCACCAACTTCATCGTCATCCAACACTGCTCGATTCTATCCATAAATCTGGGAATGAATCGCAATAACTCCCTGGGAAGAGGACGCAAAATCATTATTCATAGCTCATTTCATAATATCGTGTTTATCCCACTGTAAATAATCACAAGTAGAAAGTATGTCAAAATGTGCCCACTACTACACTTGTAGTTAATAAAAGTACACAATTTTATAACAAATAATAATGGAAGAATGGATGATTTACCAAAAAGAGTGCAGACTGAGACTCTGCAGTTGACAATATAAACTTCTCTAATCAACAGCTCGGCGATTACTCGGACATTCTCACACCGTCATAGCCTTTGTATTATTGTAGAAGGAAGCTACAAGAAGGCAACCTGTTCCACCTTGCTTTGTTTGCCTGTGATACAAAAAAATAATAAAGTGCAGACTCTCACTCCGCGGCGCATGTAACGGAGGGTTAATATGATGGCTTTTGTGATGTACATAAGCAAACAAAATAATAATGTAAACAAAACTATATCCTTTTTTCCACAGTTATTCAAATACAATTGATTGAGTTCATGAAATGTAAGAACTGCTTAAAATAATTTTTGACTAAGCTACTTTTGGTCGCTGGCCATGACTCTGTATCTAAAATATCTTTAATTAAAATGCTTCTTTCTTTCTCAAGTAATTCACAATGAAATAATAAATGGTCAACAGTTTGATCACTGGCATTACATGGACATATGGAACTATCTAAAATTTTAAAACGATTAAAATAAGCTCTTAATTTTCCATGACGTTAAATAAATAGGTTGGGAAAGTCTGTCTATTACACTGGGAAAAAATGATTATGTATGTATGTATGTATGTATGTATGTATGTATAAATATTCCAATCAAAACTAGGAGGTATATTGATTAAATAGGCTATTATCACTAGCTAATGTAGAAAATTAAAAAATTGGAACTATATACTTATCCTGTGTGTGTGTGTTTCTGAACAGGCCGAAAGCTGCTGAGGGTGAACTGACTCCATCACCTGGTGGGGCTGTTCCAACTTTAGCACCACCTCCCAAAAGTCCAATATTTAACAACACAGCCGACACAAGCCCACGTTTCAACCCCTTCGACAAGAGCATGGAGATGGCAGCATCTGCTGTGCCTGCTGCATCAGAAGAACCTGCGTTGCCTCAAGGTATTCAAATGACTTTCTTTAGACACCACATCCATTGGATCCGCAGCTAACAGCCTTCGAGTTGTAGCGTACACTCCTTCTTGTACTTTAACCCCCTTAAAATGTAGTAACAGCTCAGACCTGAGCTGCTAGTACCTGGCACTTGAATGCTCACATATACTGTATTTGTTTTCAAAACACTCTGTAACAGAATTGGACACAAAAGGATACTGCCTTGGATACACTAAAGTCATTGTAGAGGAGTAAAGATATTTGCAACAATGTTTGTTTGGAGGAAACCCACGACTTCATTTAAAGGGTAACATTTAAATTCCTGTCCTCATACTGAGGTTATTGTTGTTGTTGTTGTTAGTCGTTTAGTCACTTTCGACTCTCCGTGACCCCATAGACCAAAGTACGCCATTTCTTCCTGTCGTATACTATTTTCCGAAGTCTTTCTAAATTGAGAGCCGTGGCTTCCTTGATGCCATCAATCCATCTCATCCATTGTTGCCCTCTTCTCCTGTTACCATCAGTCTTTCCCAGCATTAAGGTCTTTTCCAGTGAATCATGTTTTCTCATAATATGACCGAAGTACTTTAGTTTTTTGTCTGAGTATTTGACCTTACAGTGAGCAGCCTGGGTTGATTTCCTGTAATATGGACTTATTAGATCTCTTCACAGTCCACGAAACTATAAAGAGTATTCTCCAACACCATAGTTCAAATGCGTCTATTCTTCGACGCTCAGCCTTTCTTACTGTCCAGGTCTCGCTTCTGTACATTGCTACTGGGAAGACCATAGCCTTCACTATACGAATCTTCGTTCTTAAAGTTACGCCTCTACTCTTGAAAATGTTATCACGGTTGGCCATTGCCTTCCTCCCAAGGAGGCACCCCCAATTGGAGTTGAGCTCTATGTACCTTTTGAAACACACACCAACCCTCCTGCTAATCTTAAATTTCTGGCACTGTCAGAAATCAAACCTGGGCCTCTGTAGACATCGGTTAATAGCGCTAACCTGCAAGGTTGGAGGATCATTATAAACATCTTTCATAGACCTTCTGCTAGCTTTGATGCTGGCTGTGGATCTAATGACCGTGCAATTACACCTCCTCCTCCTCATCATCATCATTCAAGCATCCATCTGCAGCCATAGCTGATGCCAATATTGAACAAGGGCATGATATGATCCTGAATTACAGAAGGAGGGACTGTTGACGACATGGCAAACCTTACGCACGTTAGCCACGATTCTGCATATGAAATCATGCATAACAGGCTTAACTTTCACAAAGTCTGTTCGAGATGGGTTCCAAAAGAACTCAATGAAGAGCAGAAGCGTAATTGTCAGCACCTACCGGAACGTCATGCTAACAAAGGTGAAACGTTTCTGAAACGGACCTTTCCTCATCCTTCACGCTCTTGCGACGCCTTTTGAATTGTTCAATCCACTGGAAAAACATTGTCCCCATATTGTGCTGAAGGTCTTCTATGAATTTCCGCTCCTGGTACATCCTCAGACCACTAAAAAATAAAAAACGGATTACAGAATGCTGTTCTTCCTTATTGCAAACAGAGAGTGGCCTGGCCATCTTTACGTCGCAACAGCGCAAGCTGTACTGATCTGATAATGCTGAAACCTACCACAGATATACACAATGGTGCCATCTAGTGGCTGGTCAGCACACAACGCCATAGAGCCAACCTAAAGACAATTAGAGGAAAAATTGTAGATACTTATTGACTTGCCCTCGTATGTTAAGGCTGGGTGTTTTTCTGGACCTCAGCATCAGTTGAGGTTCAACGTCAGGATCTCTAAGGGCAAGAGAATGGAAAGAGGGGATTAACGTTTAAAGACTTCAACAGTGATACAATCATGAAATGTGCTTTGATAGAGCTGAGTGTGAATGGAGGCAGGAAGATCCAAATACTGCAGTGGCCTACATATTCATATTCCTGGAAAGAGACCAAGAGGAAGACCTCCTGGTGTTTGGGAGATGCAGATTTTCAAGGACCTTGAAATGAGGGATGTAAACTGGCATCGCATATATGAACATCATCTGTGGGACAAACTGGAGGAGGCTCGTACACAACTGCACCCGGCTTGCAGGAGTGAAGAAATGATGATGATGGGGATGTTGATGATGAATGGTAGTCAAGTTAATGTAGAAAATTCATCATGACTACATGTCATCTAGCATTATCTACCAGCTTGCGTGCAGAATCTGTCCAGCTTCCTATGTTAACTGAACTACCAACACTGTAGTCAAACAAATATACAGAAGGGTCCAGAAAAATGTAGACACTATCTAATAGTCAATATTAATGGAACAAAATGACATACCATTACAATTTTTGGAAGGTTTTGAGGGGGGGAGGGGGGCAAGGTTATTTTATGCGTTCAAAGTGACCCCCATCAGCAGCCAAACAATGTCGATGCCACTGAACTGCTGACCAAACTACGGCTGTCAGTGTTGCCGGTGTGATAGCCGCACAGGATACCTTGATGGTTTCTCGTACCTTGTTCAGTGTAGCTGGCTTCTGTCGATAAATTGTTGTACGTGTTGGTGGCTGAGTTCTGTACACATTATGCCATTGCCGTTGTACCTCCACCATGTTTTCATACTTCCATTACCACTTCAGAACGTCCTTGCGTTGCTCAAACGACAATCTTACTTCATTCAATGCTGCACTGTCATCTGCTGGAAAACGCGTGCTAGGATTGTCGCACCATTCAAATGACCATCATCATCTGTTGAGAAAACAATGGACTATGCTACTGTGCAAGAATTACAACTATATGTCATTTTGTAAAATTTACGAAATCATATTAAACATATCCTGGAACATGTTTCGTCTCATTTGAGACTTCATCAGCCATAACGTCCCATAGTAGATTACAAAGCTCATTGTTGCTGTCTACGAATTGAAAAAAAATGGAAGAACCCATGTCCTTTAAGAACTATTTGAGAATACACTAAAGATAAAATACACACATTATTTACACAAAATAGCCTTCACTTTGTGAAAAAATAATTATCTTCAATGTTAAATGAAGACTATTTTATGTGAATAATATGTGTATTTTATCTTTAGTATATTCTCAAATAGTTCTTAAAGGACATGGGTTCTTCCATTTTTTTCAATTCCTAGACAGCAACAATGAGCTTTGTAATCTATTACGAGACGTTATGGCTGATGAAGTCTCAAATGAGACGAAACATGTTCCAGGATATGTTTAATATGTTTTTATATTAAATAGTTTTCACTTGTAAAGTGAGGTGTATTGATTGGGTGGACCATTGAACATAACATTGTTTCTTATGTCATTTTGGTCCAAAGATATTAACTATCAAAGATTGTCTACATTTTTCTGGACCCTTCTGTATATAGGCAGCCTAGAACCTGCAGAACCCATGACATGGATCTGAACTTATCTTTAGCCAGCTCTCCTTCAATATGTCCTCTCATTCTTTTGTAAATAAATAATTTGTGTTAAAAGTTTACATTAGAGAGATAATTAATGGTGCAGTAGATTTTACACTTATTTTACATCTTTGCACTTTTTCTGTCTCATACAATTTGTAATGCAGTCATTTCGGTTCTACTGGAACTACCATTTTATTTTCTACGGTCTGTTGTCTAAATCCTTGCAGCTCCTTGCCTCTTGCCGTGCACTCTAATTTGATGTAAGCAATGCACACACAAACGAACTCAGCAAATCAAATTTTACATTCCTCAAGTTCTAGCTATCACTTTTTGAAAGTTTTGAGAATTTTAAAACAGGATATAAGCTACAGTTACATTTATCATATTTTACTACTCTTCTTCTGAAAATACGATAAATTTTCAATGTAAAATATGCAAAAATTTGACAACCACATTGGAAATTTAGTAAGTGTTTATTCTTCTCGTGATCCACTCTAATAATACACTACTTTGAAGAAGACTTAGTCCTCCCTCAATGTAAGCAAATCGCTAAGAGTTCATTGCCAATCCCTGCATTGTCTTCTATAGTTACTTCATTAGTATCTGCAGTCTGGAATTCCTGGTCTGGAAAAATCAAGAATAATGACGGAGAGGATTCGTTGCACTGACCGCATGTAATCTGCAGGCCTTTGGGCTGGGCAGCGGTTGCTTGGTAAACCAAGGCCTACCTGGGCTGTTGTGCCATGCGGTTTCTGGAGCTTTATATTTTCAGATAACTGTAAATTCAGTTGTTAGTTCATTTCAACATTAGTGTATTGCTACCAGCCTAATCACTTACCACTAGTATTGATTACTTATGCTGTTAATATGAAGTGGTGAATAAGTTTTTAATTAGAAATAAAAGAAACCAGAGACTTACTGCCAAGATGCAAAATGAAAATCTATAACGAAATAAAATGTAAGCAAAACTAAATGTGGGAATATGCAAACAACTACCATAATTAAAAGAGAAGTAGAAATCTTTATAGAATTGTTACTGGGAAAGTAATAAAATGGTACCAATTTAGTACCTGGAAGGCATGTTTAGGAATGAGGAAAAAGTTATGTGGAACGATACCTCAAGTAGCAGAGAGGAAAGATCCACTCTTTATACTTGCCCAGGACCCACCAACCTGCCCCAAGAAGTATACCTTAGTGATATAGGAGACTTAAAACAGAGACCAGGTAAATCTGTGAAATGTGACCATTTTCTGTGTTGCTATTGGCCAACTGGGATGGAGACAAGTTTCCTATTGTCTCTTAGAGGCTCTTTTCTACAGCTGCAGTGCATACTGTCTGCACGGCAAGAAAACTAGGTCATTCGGTAGGTGTGTAAATATTAACAAACCTTGCTGAGAGTATTCTGACATCATCCAAGCTAGGCCATGCTGAATTTCTAACCTATCTTTTGCCCCCTGAAATATTACGAATAACGTTCCAAGAATCAAATTACATACTGTAATTTTGCTGCTCAAAAGCATTATTCATTTTACCATTCTCAATAATGATGTGATATGTTGCACAAGATTTTTATAATTTGCTTGAATATAATTTTTCATTTGTTTCTAATCACTAGATCGCATGCTAAAACCCTGTGTTAAATTTCAAACCTCTCTGCAATGCTCATATGAAGCGAGGGAAGATGACGCTGTTGATGGTGATTCGTCCGGCGGATGGGGACGTAAAGCCTTGAGCACACCCCTTGGTGTTTTTCGACTGGAGTAACCTATGTGCTGGCATTGGGTTTCACCCTCTCCCTTCCTACTATCATAATCACGTCATTCTTTTCATCTCATTAACTTCTGTGATGAGCGAGACATCAGAAAGGTCATCCGGTCGTAGAAACTCACCACAAAGATTCATCTCACTCCATACCAAATCCCGTAGATAAATGGCACAAGAATTGCACATACATAATTTTTCATCTCTGCATTGTTTGCAGCACTTCTTCTTTTCTAGCTTAAACTTGACTCTCAAACAGGTCCAGTGAGAATTTCTAGTTACAAATGAAATAGGATATCTACTAATGTACTGGAGGGTATATAAATTAATAGATTTTGTGCACTTAACTTCTTTTCAACTGATGTCATAGGCAAGATAAAATTATTTATTCTTGCTGCTTTATGTATTGTTTCATGTATCCAGGTGCAGAGGTTCCTGAGGGAATGATCCAGAGAACAGACTCTCAAGAGACTCCACCCACTCCACTTTTTGATGAGGATGTTTCTCAACCATTGGAGGACTTCCCAAGAACTATCTACAAGGGTGAAGGTTGGGAAATGCAGCTTCGTCAGCCCAACAAGAAGAAGATTACAGGCCAAAGGTGAGTGCAGAAATGTAACTGAATTATATTTTACTGATATGTCTGAATAATAATAATAATAATAATAATAATAATAATAATAATAATAATAATAATAATAATAATAATAATCGATCATCCTAGTAATCGTACATGTATTCAGCTTAGTTGTTTCAGATATGAGCAGGATTTAGCATGCAAAGGAAAAAAAATATGACTTGAGAAAGGCAGAGCTTTAAAAAGAATCTCTTTAATTTCTCCTTTTGTCTGTTCAGGTTCTGGAAGAAGGTGTTTGTCCGGCTTGTGTACCAAGGAGATAATCCTGTACTACAACTTTTCAACACCAAAGATGATAAAGACCCCTTCCAGGAACTTCCACTGCAAGCCTGCTACTCTGTGTCTGACATAGGTAAGCTTCATTTCCTATTCACTACTTTCAGCTAAAGCAGGAGATAACTCCCTTCCTCTGAATAAAGTCTGTAAAGAATCAAAGGAGCCTTTGTCAAATCTAGAGTAATATCCATATAAGGCCCAGAGGACCACACATCACTACAAGGATTCTCCTCTTATGGTCTCTTGTCTCCTTCCAGCTGCCAGCAGTCAGTCTGGAGCAGGTCCTCGCAAAGCTCATCACTCCAGCTCTTCCCCGACCTTCTTAGCAGTCTCCTTCCCTGAGGAATGAAATTCATCTGTGTAACAGACCTGTTGCTTATCTGTGTGACATGTCCCAATGGTGTTCTTATCGTTGTAGAGGTCCTCCACCTTGTGATTATCACAGATGAGCCGCATTCTACGCCGGGTCTTAGAGCTTCTGCGAGAGGAAGTGCATTAAATTTAAAGACTGAGATTTCTGAAAAAATATTTGTATGCAACAGAGGTATAATGCAGGGATGCCAACCTTCAAAGGTGATTGTCCGTAGTGACATGGTCTTCTGCACATAAGAGACAATTGTCGTCGTCATCATCATTTGGAGCAGTTTCCAACCACAGGCTGGGTCTGCTTGGAACATAAGCCTCTCCGTCGTTTTCTGTTCATCCACCATTTCTCTTGTCTCACTGTCGTCGAGTTTCCTCCGCCTGCCTCGGTGCTCTTCTTTACACCTTTCAGCCATTTGTCTCTCGGTCTTTCTCTAGGTCTCCTTCCCTCCAGCACCATTTCTAACATCTTTCTTGGTATCCTCTCTTCTCCTATTCTCTTAACATGTCCATACCACTACAGCCTTGATTTTTCTATCTTTTCCTGTACGGGCATCTCATTTACCATTTCTCAAATTCTCTCATTTCTTACTCTGTCCAGACACGTCAAGTCCACCAACCTACCTGCCCCTCCTCCAACCCCTGCCATCATCCTCCCTCTTAACAGTCAATCTGGTGCTGGTGTCTATATCAGATGCACGCAACTTACGAAGGACACAGGTGTGAGTCTCATATAGCTATATATATCTCCATCTTCTAATTTCCCTTCTGTTCTCAATAAGTTACTTCAAATTATTTTCTTTTCAGACATTCACTTCAAACCATATTAAACAACAGATCACTCACTACATCTGACGAAAAGGAATACCTATTCAAAATTACGAATGTTCCCCTTCAAGCTACATAAAGTCATTACCCATGTTACATTGAATAAACATAAATTATAAATCAAGTTGCCCGTCTATACAGATAGAGGTGCCAACTCCCAGATAAACTCAAGAACATTTGGACCGGGCAAGTTGGCCGTGCGCGTAGAGGCGCGTGGCTGTGAGCTTGCATCCGGGAGATAGTAGGTTCGAATCCCACTATCGGCAGCCCTGAAAATGGTTTTCCGTGGTTTCCCATTTTCACACCAGGCAAATGCTGGGGCTGTACCTTAATTAAGGCCACGGCCGCTTCCTTCCAACTCCTAGGCTAGGCCTTTCCCATCCCATCGTCGCCATAAGACCTATCTGTGTCGGTGCGATGTAAAGCCCATAGCAAAAAAAAACAAAAAACGTTTGGCTGCTGTACAAGTGATGACATAGTTCGGCATCAACCTCAGCAGTTTTGATGTGTCATTTAGTTTCAAGTTTGAATGTGTTGTTCGGACTTCATCAATGTTTTAAATTAAGATTGTAAATTGTGGCATACCAAAGTGTTTAATTTATTATTGGTTATATGTGTGCATATGTCTTCCAATTGTAGTATTGTTGAACATGACCCAATATATATGGGGTTGAAACTAGTCCCAGTTTTATAAGACAATATACAACCTTATGGTATTAAATAGGTGAACCCTTCTCTACCCTTTGATACTGTCCATTCTTGTTAGACCTACTCGACACCTCTGAAACTTCATTTCTACTGCTTGTGTTCTACTTTTATCCCTCTCCTTCATCACCCACATTTCTGATCCATACGTCAAAATTGGCACAAAGTAATTCCTTTACAATTCAACCAAAAAGACATGTGAAAAGACATTCAATCTGTATAACACTATTACTGTTGTATGTCCGGCGCTCCCTTCTCGCTCCGCCAGCCAGCTGCACGCGTGCCTGTGTATCATTCTGCTAGCTTCGACGCGCAGCCCTCAGTGCGCGTGCCTGACCATCGAGTGTACTATAAATAGGAGCTCCCTGCCTGCTCACTTGCCCACTTGCCCCGGTGTCCAGCTCCAGAATACACCCTACGTCGAGCACGGAGGCTACTCCTCTTGAAAATGTGCTTCGACCAGGTGGACTGAATTTCTGGCAGTACGAGGTTTCACCTCTGGTCACCGCTCCCTTACCTGTTTCCGCTGCCTATGTCCGTAATTCTTTTACAAGCCATTTTCATTCCCTAATTTATGCAAGCTCCCTTAGTTTCGCTAGGTGGAATTTCTTCAATCAATTGAACTTGCTTTTTAGGAATTCAGGCACTTCAACAAACAAGGACTCTCATGAACATTTATGTTAGTGTGCCAGATAGTTCTCGACTATCAAAGTGTCAATTCACAAAGACTATCTTTTCAAGATAGGAGTGTATATAAAGACTGCAAACCTGTACATGTTGTATAAAGACAGACTTTTCTCAAGATTCAATATTACTTTTTGCTTCAAAATAAATTTCAGTTATTTGTGTAAATATTATAAAGTGAAGCAAATAAAGTTGTGTTCTGTAAACTTCAACCTTGGTTACAACACAACTCTATGGCGACGAGGTAAAAAAGCGACACTCCCATTCATCGGCCCCAGTCGCCAACTCTATGGCGACGAGGTAAAAAAGCAACAAACTACAATTCTTCGGTCCCAGTTGCCAACTCTCTAGCGACGAGGTAAACACGAAACCAACACTACAATTTAACGGGCCCAGTTGTCAACTCTACGGCGACGTGCTAAACAACAACGACACTCCAACCAGTTCTGACACACAGCTTACCTTACTCTTTCTTGCACGCATCTCGCAATGGCTACTGCGGAACAACTCGCTACGATCTTCCAAGCCTTACAGCAGCAACAACAACAGTTTATGCAACAACAACAGGCAGCATTAATTCAGGCTATTCAAGCTATTTCTGTCTCTACACAGCCATCAGCTATTCCTCCGTTCTCTGCTTTTGATCCGGCTAAGGAAGAATGGTCAGTTTATTTAGCCCGCTTGCAACAGCATTTCATCTGCCATTCTGTCACAGATGATCAACGCCGCCGCGCACTATTTCTTAGTTCGGTTGGCAATGCTACGTGTGAATTACTACGTAAATTAAGTCCAGAAGAACACTTATCTGAGGTACCCTTCACGCAGCTCTTAGCCCGTCTCACGGAACACTATGCCAAAGCTCCTCACATAGTGGCTGCTCGCTATAAATTTTTTCAGAGCAGAAAGCAACCCCATCAGACACATACTGAATGGATAACTGAATTGCGTGGTCTAGCTAAACCCTGCCAGTTCATCTGCTCCAAGGACGGTTGTGGTTCATCCTACACTGATTCTCTCATTCGGGACATGATAATTTTACATACTCCTGAAGACAAAATACGTTTTGACGCTGTCAAGCAGAGTAACCCTTCTTTAGAAGACGTCCAGCGTATTGCTACGGTTTATGAGCTTACTACCAAAACTGCCGCAGCCATAGCTTCTCCACACGAAGTTGCACAAGTCTCGCCTCAGGCCCGCAAGTCCTCTGCTACAGTGAACCGTACGGATAAGGCACTCTCCACCAAGCATTCTCGCCAGGTTCCCTCTCGTAATGCTACACGGAAGCCCACTTCTAAAAGCACCTCGAAACTCCTGCCTTCCTGCCGAGGTTGTTTCAAGCATCATGAACGTCGTGACTGTCGTTTTTTCAAAGCTACTTGTCAATGATGTAATAAACTTGGACACATTCAGACTGTCTGTCAAAGTTCGCTCCGCCCTGCTAAGACTACTGCAGCGCGCCGGAAGCATATACAGCCCCGCCAAGACATGGAAGTTGATCAGATCAATCTTATTCTTCCCACAAAGGATTCTCACAAAATCATCATTCCTCTCTCATTCTCTGATAGATCTGTCGATTTTCAATTAGACACTGGATCACCTGTCTCTATTATTAACCTGACTACCTACCACAACTTAGGTTCACCTTCATGCTCTCCAGCTGACATCCAGCTCGTGACATTTAACAAGAAGAAAATTGACATCAAAGGTCAAATTAAGCTTCAGGCTAGTTATAAAGGAATTCAGAAGGCCATTCCTCTTCTCGTAGTTAACAACTACACTGCATCAAACATTATGGGCATGGATCTATTTAACTTATTTGGTTTCCAGATACATGACAACATTAACGTCGTATCTACATTGCATCCTACTTCTGACGTTACCGCTCTCCTAGCGCAGTTTCCTGAAGTCTTCGACTCTCAGCTCGGAACAGCAAAAGACTATACAGCTCACATACAGCTGAAATCCGGAGCTAAGCCTCGCTTCCTCAAAGCACGTCCAGTACCCCTAGCACTTCAAGACCAGGTCACGAAAGAATTAGAAAGATGGATACAAACTGGAATTGTAGTACCAGTTACTTCTAGTCAATGGGCTACTCCACTCGTGGTAATCAAGAAACCTGATGGTAATGTTCGACTTTGTGGCGATTTTCGATCTACAGTCAACGCACAACTCGACACTGATATCTTTCCTATTCCACGTCCAGAAGACTTATTCCGTCGTCTCTCTGGTGGACAATTCTTCTCTCGAGTTGATCTTAAAGAAGCATATCTCCAGCTACTTTTAGACGAAGAATCTAAGAAATTTCTCACACTCAACACTCCTCTCGGACTGCTCCAGCTCCAGCGGCTCCCATTTGGTATCTCATCCTCAGTGGCTATTTTTCAGCGCTATTTGGCTCAACTCACCGCCTCAATTCCCGGTTGTGCTCACTACCTGGATGATATTATTGTTACTGGAAAAGATCATCAGGAACATCTCACCAATCTCCGCCTTCTTCTCCAGAAATTGAAAGACAATGGCCTACGAGCGAATCTCGCTAAATGTACCTTCTTTCAGCCTCAAATTCACTACCTCGGACATATACTTGATAAGAATGGAATTCGTCCTAGTATACAGAATGTCTCCGCGATAGTAAACATGCCAGCACCTCAGAACCTCAAGCAGCTTCAGTCCTTCATAGGCAAAGCGAACTATTATAATAAGTTCATTCCACGCTTCGCTACAGTGGCAGCTCCATTAAACGCTCTACGTAAAAAAGGTGTTAAGTTTCAGTGGACTCCGCAATGCCAACAGGCATGGAAAACAATCAACAACGCCTTAATTCAAGCTATACAACTCACTCATTTTCAGCCCGACAAGATCATCACGCTAGCTACTGACGCTTCAGACTACGGTGTCGGTGCCGTTCTCTCCCAGAAGGATCGTCATGGACAAGAACGCCCCATCGCCTTCGCTTCGAAAACACTTAATGACCATCAACGTCGATACTCACAGATAGAGAAAGAAGCTTTCGCCATCATCTTTGGTATTCGCCGTTTCAATGAATATCTTTATGGCAACCATTTCCTGATCATTACCGATCATAAGCCTCTCGTACACTTATTCCATCCTGGTAATAAGATCCCAGAGAATTCCCTCAGAAAGCTTCAAAGATGGTCCATGTTCCTTTCTGATTATTCCTATCAGATTGTATATCGAGCCACATCCCAGCATTGTAATGCTGATGCCCTCTCCCGCTTACCCGTTGGTCCTGATACTGCCTTCGATTCTCAAGAATCTGAATGTCTTCAGTTGGACATAGAACTTGAAGATACTGTAGCCAGTTTTCCTATTGATGCTACCTGCATAGCTAAAGCTACGGATAAGGACAGTACACTTGCTACTGTACGTACTTACATCCGCAACGGTTGGCCTCTTCAGAGCACACTTCCTGCCCACCTGGCACCTTATCATCGTATGCAACATCGTCTCACGACTCGTGCCGGAGTTGTACTACTAGAAGCAGGCACCATCTTCCGAGTAGTTATCCCACTTAGCCTACAGAAACAAGTTCTCGAGTTATTACACCAAAGCCATTGGGGTATCTCCAGAACAAAGCAACTCGCCCGTCAACACTGCTACTGGCCCGGTATTGATGCCGCCATCGAAAAGCTAATACGTCATTGTGAGCAATGTCAAACGAATCAGAACGCCCCGTCTTCTGATCTTGCTTCATGGCCTCCTGCTACTACTCCATGGGAACGAGTTCACATCGATTTCGCAGGTCCTTTCCTCAATTCCATGTGGTTAATAGTCATCGATTCACTGTCAAACTTTCCATATGTCGTGGATATGCATTCGACTACTACAACCGAAGCTACCATTCGTGCTCTCCAGAAAATCTTTACTACAGAAGGTTTACCGCAAGTACTCATTTCGGACAACGGACCTCAATTTACAGCTACTGCTTTTCAGAACTTTTGTACACATAATGGCATTCGTCATATCCTAGCACCACCTTTTCACCCTCAATCTAATGGTGAAGCTGAACGCTTCGTGCAAACATTTAAAAGAAGTATGAAGAAAGCTGTCTCTTCAGGCTTAACTAAAGACCAAGCCTTACTCCAACTCTTAAACAACTACAGAACCCTACCCGGCGCTGATAATATCACTCCTGCACAGAAGCTCCATGGACGACCTCACAGAACTTTACTTTCTCTGTTACAGCCTCTTCCGGCCCAGCATAAGACCTCACCAACGAAGTTCTCCCTCAACGACAAGGTCTACACCAGGACATTCAAATCCAACCCACTCTGGATACCTGGAGTCATCTGCAGATCTTTGGGTCATCGTCTCTACGAGATACAGACTACGGAGAAACGTATCTGCCGCCATCAAGATCAGATACGTCTGCGCTACCGCCCCTGTCCAGCTATTGATGCTATTGCTAAACCAGATAAATCTATTGCTGAACGCGCTTTAGATCATTTAATAACAATGGGTTCCTTTCAGGACGAGACAGCGCCACTCCGCCCAGTTCCAGCTCCGGACAATACAACAGAGATATCAGCAGCTCCGCCCCAGCATCGCAGTCGCCGCCAGCGCCGCCGCCGTTTCACGCCGTACCGGCGCATTTAGGAGGGGAGGGTGTTGTATGTCCGGCGCTCCCTTCTCGCTCCGCCAGCCAGCTGCACGCGCGCCTGTGTATCATTCTGCTAGCTTCGACGCGCAGCCCTCAGTGCGCGTGCCTGACCATCGAGTGTACTATAAATAGGAGCTCCCTGCCTGCTCACTTGCCCACTTGCCCCGGTGTCCAGCTCCAGAATACACCCTACGTCGAGCACGGAGGCTACTCCTCTTGAAAATGTGCTTCGACCAGGTGGACTGAATTTCTGGCAGTACGAGGTTTCACCTCTGGTCACCGCTCCCTTACCTGTTTCCGCTGCCTATGTCCGTAATTCTTTTACAAGCCATTTTCATTCCCTAATTTATGCAAGCTCCCTTAGTTTCGCTAGGTGGAATTTCTTCAATCAATTGAACTTGCTTTTTAGGAATTCAGGCACTTCAACAAACAAGGACTCTCATGAACATTTATGTTAGTGTGCCAGATAGTTCTCGACTATCAAAGTGTCAATTCACAAAGACTATCTTTTCAAGATAGGAGTGTATATAAAGACTGCAAACCTGTACATGTTGTATAAAGACAGACTTTTCTCAAGATTCAATATTACTTTTTGCTTCAAAATAAATTTCAGTTATTTGTGTAAATATTATAAAGTGAAGCAAATAAAGTTGTGTTCTGTAAACTTCAACCTTGGTTACAACAATTACTGCCACTTTTTGTCGTAAAAAAGAAAAGAACTTCTTCCACTCCCTTCAGTGCACCCATACTCTTCTTCTTCTTCTCTTACTGAATTGCCCAGTAGCTTTTCATTCATTCTAATCTTTTCTGTCAATCCTCATCAGTAAAGACCTTTTTCATTGTACATGTCATTTGTCTATTTTTGGTTTAAATCTTATTTTTATGTTCTTCAGTTTCTTTAAATTTTCTGTTTTGTTTTGCAAGTCATCCAGAGTTATTTCTAGTTCTTCCATCTCCTCTCTAATTGCCTTAATCCATCCTACCAGTTTCTTCAGATCTGTACTCTTTATGTTTTGTTTGGTTTTTTTAAACAGTTTTCCCATAGCATGGATAGTCATTGTTCTGCATGTTTAACTGAAAAATCACATTTGCTTGTTCCATAAAACATGTGTATTGGTTAAATTTTTGATGGTCCTATACATGAAAACTTGGTACAATAATACTGATTCACTACAAATCATCTTTCTGCACGATCACTCAGCTCTTTATTGTTCTTACGTTTACAAAACTTATTCTGTTTTATGTTGTTCTCAACTTTACAGAAATAAATGCTTGTATTATGTAATATAAATTTGCAGCAGAAGTAATAATCAGCACAGGCAACTCATTACTAAATCACAGGTAAAGAGAAACCTCACACTTATGCTGGAAATTTACAGGATGTTATGCCAGCTGTTAAAAGTGCAAAAAGTCACTTTTATCATATTTTTATGAACCAATTTCTAACACAACCAGACTCCAAAGTATGAAAAAGCCTTTTCTCATGTTCGCAGGAGAAATGGAGAGTTTGTAAAGAGCATTTCAATTTTGTTACATCTTTAATAATCAGTACGACTTCCATAGTATATGGCAGAAAATCATAAAAACTACAGGAAACCCATAGTACTTGGCAACTCTGTTAATGTAATTAATAGCTACTGCTCACGACTTCACCCACACATGGTCAAGAATTACTTGTAAAGAATATCTCTGCAATGAAGCTAATCCTAGAAAGGAAATGGAGCTGCGTGCTTGCCTTCGAACATGGCCGATTGTTCTGTCTATGAACTTTCTCCCGCCAGTCCACCTGCTCATTGTTGGGTGATTTCTATACCAAGTCAAAAACTATCAGTTTGAAATACTTCTTATGAAATGCCTGTTCATCGTTGTCAAAATTACTTGTCCGTGAGGTAGATTATTTTCATGAGATGTGTCAGAATTGACCTTTCAATGTTTGCTCTACACCAGAGGTTCCCAAACTTTCCAGTATGCAGGCTCCTTGAAAAAAGAAATTAAATTTCATAGACTCCGTCTGAGTTTTGAAATAAAACCTATCTTACAAATTCTCACATTTTTATTCAAATAAAGAGGCAGTTAATACGAATTACATCAAATGTAGTTTAATGTGAACAGTGAAACTGTTTTTGAAGTATTAGCTCTGCTGTGTTGGAGATTAATGTCAGATAATTTCAATATTATGTTATGAGGAAATATTTCCTTAGCTGTAAAAGTACCTTGTTGCTCCAAATATGACTTAATTAAGTTGGGGGTCTCCTTTGTAACATTTTCTTCTGTTATCTGGACAAAATTTGCCATAGGAAGGATTTGTTCTAATCTCTTTAGTTTTCTTATCATTCTCTCTGTTTTAAACATAAGATATCAGAAAATGGCATTATTTTTTTTTTTTCTCAAACATGTTTGTGGATCCCCTTAAGCATTGCCTCGAAACCCTAGGGGTCAAAGGTAATAAATTTCATATTATTCTGTATTGAAGAGCGATGTAATGTAAATCAAAAGCTAAAGGTTGCCACCAATTCAATACTATTTATTGTAAGTAACCTTAAAAAAGTTACATTTATTTGATGAAACTAGTTTTGGTCTTGCTAGAGACAATCTTCAGTCAAAATCAATAAAAGTTAAGGCAAGACATGAATTATAGATAAAATTTATGAAGCAAGCATGTGTTGTTGAAATTCAGTGCAAGACAAGTAAAGGTTTGGATGTTAAAACACTCATCATGATCACACGTCTTGTGTAAGTTCACAGATTTCATCTCCACACTTTCCCATCAACATTATTCTGTTCACACCTGGTCTTCTGTGAAGTGCATTTTTCAAATTGGAAGAAACTGAGAACTTACACAAGACGTGTGATCATGATGAGTGTTTCAACATCCAAATCTTTACTTGACCTGCACTGAATTTCAACAACACACGCTTGTTTCATAAATTTTATCTATAATTCATGTCTTGCCTTAACTTTTATTGATTTTAACTGATGATGGTCCCTAGCAAGACCGAAGCTAGTTTCATCAGATATATGTAACATTTTTAAGGTCACAATAAATAGTATTGAATATATGGAAACCTTTAGCTTTTGTTTTACACTATAATCCCCTAGGGGTCTGCAGACCCTACTTGGGGAACCTCTGGACTCAGTGATTTACAATTACAACTTATTGCATGCAATTAACAACTGGTCTGCTCATAATAATTATAAGTAAATGACAAAGAACGTACCTCATATCAAGCACTTAAAAGAACATAAATTGTCACTGTCTACGTGTATATATTGTATTTCATGATGCGTCTGCCATAACCAGAATATTTTTTATATGAACTAACAGTTGTTGGTTTCTATCATTAAAACAGGAGCTCAACAGTTCGACGCCTACGGCAAGATCTTCACCGTGAAGCTGCAGTACGTATTCTACAAGGAGCGTCCAGGTGTGAGGCCAGGGCAGGTAACCAAAGCAGAGCGCATCACCAACAAGCTGAGTCAGTTCGCTGCCTACGCCATCCAGGGAGACTACCAGCACTGTAAGGAGTTCGGCAGTGATCTCCGCAAGCTGGGCCTGCCAGTGGAGCACGCTCCCCAGGTATAGTCCACATCTATCTACGTTGTTGTCTTGGATTACGAAAGCAAAAATCAAATGGGCAAACAGCTGAACAGAATTTCCAAAAATTTGGTATTTTAGTTTTAGAATAGCTACGATATACACTATGCAAAGAATCCCCACACTCTGTTTCTAGGAAGGGAAATTTTGAAGGTTTTTTTCTTTTTGATTTACTGTATTTACTTGCCTGTAACATACCCCTTTTCTTTCTTTCTTAATTTTTAACTTCAAATTTAGGGAAGGGTGAAATAGTGAAAATTTCACATAATTTGGTTGGCTTGGCTTGGTTCAAAGGCAGATAAAAGGAACATGTGGCATTTTTACATCAACACACAAAATAGTTATTTAAATCTATAATTTATTTATGCAAAATGTGATATTAGTACATTAAAACAGTTATGTATCAGCCCCTTCTGCATTATCATAGCGGACTAGTCACAGACCAAACACACGCCACACCACAGCCGCACAGCACAACCCAGAGTTCTAGGCTGTGTAGCGTTGCTACATCCGAAGTTTTGCGACAAAGCAGTGAAAATTGTATATAAGCTGATGCTCAATTTGATTTTAATTTATGCATTATATGAAGACTACTGAAAGATACGAACAACAATGAGATTAACAGAATGGTTCAAACCTGACATGAAAAAAAATGTGTTGTCCTACTTATTATTCATTATCATAATCATTAAGCAGCTAAAAGCTGTTATTTCTGATGAATTTGTGACTTGAGGAGAAAATTAAAGAAGACAGAATGCAAGTAAACTTTTGGCACAACGAAAAAGTAAATTAATGTTACAGAAAGTAAGACTTTGATCATGACAAAAGGAAAGAGAACATGATGATGATGATGATGATGATGATGATGATGATGATGATGATGATGATGATGATGATGATGATGCTTGTTGTTTAAAAGGGCCTAACAGCTAGGTCATCAGCCCCTAATGGTATGAAATGAGACAAAAAATATAATGACAATTTAAAATTCCAAAATACATCCACTGACCAGAATACAAAACTTGATGATGAATGAATGGATGAATATTAATGTAAAATAATCAGCAGATTCAACTCACAATATTAAAAGTTAAAAATAATTCCAAAATCAATCCACTGACTAGAATTAAAAAGATGACAATGAACAATGATTATGAACTTAAAACAATCAGAGGATCTGACCCACAATGCACCACCTTCCCAGAAACTATCTTAAAACAATAGTATTACTGGCCAAGGGGCTGCTTCCAAAGCACAATTCTGAATTATGATGCTTGTTGTCTAAAGAAGTCCAATATCCAGGTCAAGGGCGCCTCATAATGGTACTTATCGCTAGTGAAGTAGAACCATGGTATTTCTCATGTAGCGATACTAATCACAAGTAATGCACTACGCACAAGTAACACGAACCCGTGTTGTTTCTCACATAGTGGTACTAATCACAGGCAATGCCCAGGCCTGTGCTGTTCCTTGAAACGCAGACTCATGATGTCCACAACCAGATGATGAAATACCCCAGCAAGCCACTTTTTCTCCTGGGTTGTTCCAACCAAACCTGGACAGAGAGAAGCCTCCATCATAGTGGCGGATACTATGCACGGGTACTGTAAACCCATAGTGATCCACCCACAGACCCATTGCGTTCCTTACATAGTGGTACTAATCGCAAGAAAAGTCGACTCATGGTGTTCCTCACGTGATGGTACTAATCACACGTAATCTCATGGTTCACAATTCAGCATCCCGTGGTTGCCTCTTTGGCTTGGTTGCCCCTTTTAGTCACCTCTTATGATAGGCAGGGATAGGTGTATTCTTCGTCTGCGTCCCCCATCCACAGAAAGTTGTGTGTTTGGTCCGCAAGAACTATTTTATTTCGCTGAAGTCCGCCGGTAAGCCAGTTAGGACCCCCTTATCCGTCACTTGGTAGTATCACCTCTCCCCCTGCTGTGCCAGCGTAGTAAGTTCATGGAAGAGAACATGATATGAGCCACCAGAAGTAGAGCACGTAGGAAGACTGGACAAAATTCAAGAATTGACCAAGCACCAGTTTTAGAGACATTACGTTGTAGAAGACCTTGTATTCATTCTATTTTTGCCAGTGTTGACGTATGAGAGAAGCCAGAGCAGCAGTAGAACTGAAGCTCCTAAGGAGCATACAAGGAAAGACCAGACAAAACAGAATAAGAAATGAAGAGATACGGAAAAGAGTTTGCGTATGTAACTGCAAGGAAAAACTGACATAGGGAAAGGTAAGGTGGTGTGGGCACACAATGTGAATGCAAAACAAGAAACTTCTGAAGAAAGACTTCAAGAAAATGATCAGTGGAAAGAGAGCTATAGGACGACCTTGAATGAGTTTGGGGGACTCTATAGAGGAACTTATTGAAGAAAGAAATATAGACAGCAGCACAGTGATCAAAGAACAATACTGGAAAGACAGAATAAAGTGGAGGCCTATAAATACGTACTTCCCAATTTAACTTACTGTCTAAGTAAACGTCTAATAATTTCACAGATTTATTTACACTATCATTACTTCTTAATTTAATATTATAAATAACCATTATAGCAAATTCTCGAAGAAAATTTTCTTGACTCTCTCTTGAAGTCAGTATTAACACTTTCAACACTACCATATTTTCACATGGACCCTGGCAGTGAACTCGGCCTTTATCCTGAATTTTAATACATTATTACACAACAGTGAAACATAGTACATACGTGACTTTTGTATCACATGAAAGTGTCAGCCATCTGAAATGAAGATGTTATTCGGCAAGTACATATCTAAAGTAATTTAATTATATTAGTCTTATGAAAAACATAAAAAAAGTTTCTCCGGCCAAAGAGTAAAAGGTGACGTAAAGGAAAACAGTGTAGGACTAATTTCAACAATTCAAAGCGGATATATAAATTTTAAAAATAATTTAAATCATTAAAAAGAATGAAACCAAATAAAAATATATAAAAAATAGGAAGAAATTTTAAAAGAAATTACAATGTGAGGCTCAGCTCGAAACAGCTTGCCATGGTGATTGATAAATGAATGGGAGATGATAATTAGAGAAACAAATGCCTACAAGACCTGCCTAGCAACAACTATACATGACTGCATATCAAAAGTTCAATTTCATAACGAGTTATCCTTCAAGTTTGCATATTAGAACAAGTCCTTTAACTCGTTATCGATCTTCTTACGTCTTCATGTGTGAATGCGGCATAACAGCATTGTACTAGACCTGCTTATGAACTTCAACTGCATTTGTTTCGGCACGAAATAGTGGTGTTCTTTTTACTCTTTTGACTGTGATCATTATGTTAGTTGTTTTTAGACCTTTATGACTTAATTTTTGCACTGCTTTGCTCATTGGCTGATGATGACACTTCAAATGTGTTGAAACCGGTCCCAAATGAACAGGCTGTAACTTCTATTTGGTTCAACTTAACAACGGAGTATTGAAAGGTGGATCATTCCTTCTATTTAATATTGTATATTTCTCTATTCAATACGGAACAATCATGAAATTTTTAACTTTAAATAATTTGATGTTGCAGATCTCACAACTGTTCAAGATCGGCTCTCAGACCTACGAGGACATGAAGCAGTTCAGCGTGTGTGTAGAGGAAGCCCTGTTCAGACTTGCAGCCCACAGAGATCGGGCACTCAATTACAAGACTGAAGAAGTTCAGATTACAGCAGTAGACGAACTGTATGTGGAACAGGACGCTGAGGGCCATGTGGACAAACAGATCGCCAGGGTGCGCCTCTTCTTCCTTGGCTTCCTGGCAGGTAAGGTTCCTTGTTAAAATATAATACAGCTAAAACTGGTTAGGACGTTTTTGTGGGGACCAGAAAAAAGTAACGTCATAAAGAGGCAACGTGCTAAAAAAGAAAAACAATTATGGTGTTAAATTTAAGGTTAAGTTTGAACGTAAAAATAATTACGATGAAAACAAAGAAACGAGTGTTTACAATTATAATTAATGAAGTAAATAATGAAATACATAAAGTAATAATACATTTTAAGAACATCAACATAGTAAACCGCCAACGAAAAACGTTCTTAGAGACGTGAACTACACACACGCATTTCTTGTGTGGATTAGCGTCTGCTTTCTCAATAAACTTTAATTCTTCATCATTTGTAAACTTTCTAGCTTTCTTCTTCTCCGTAACTGAACGTCCTGGAAACCATTATGTGTAAGTATGATAGGCCTAATTTATGTACATTGTTACACAGTTAATTTACGAACATAAAATTAAGCACCAACATGCCAGCTGTATACGTACGTACAGTAGGCCTAATTTACATACATTGTTACACAAGGCACTTACGAGCGTAAAATTAAGCACCAACACGTCACGTGAGCTACTGTTGCGCAATCCAAACAAACACATGCCCACATCAAAGACTGGCTCGAGACTGACGCTCTCTGCAGCTGTAGGCCGACACACTAGGGCCATAAAATTAAGTTCTTCACCAAATCCTTACCCAGGCTAGTCGTCGCTGGCACACTGTGCATGCAATGTGGCCGGAAATGCTAATTTAAATTTCTTATGGTGGGAGTTACGAACGTACTAAAGAGTAATGTAAATGTTCTATCCAGGTTTCTTTGGCATGTATTTAGTAGAACATGGACTGGGACTTTGGAATAATGATGTAATAATTAGGTAAAAGCGCTAGAGAGGGACATCTTAACCAGTTTTGACTGTAATTCATCTTTTGGTACTACTTCTCTGTTTTCTTTGTGGTCATGTTCTCAGCGACAGGAGACAGTTTGAAAGCAAGTTCTATAATCTTCCATGGGAGCTAATGGGATATGGAACATTTAGTTTCTGAAACCTGAACTGGAATGATAGTCCCCTGAGAGGCAAATGTTGGAGCTGTACCTTAATTAACGCCACGGTCGCTACCTTCCCAATCCCAAGGCGTTCCCATTCTTGGATCACCAAAAACATTCAATGTGTTAGTGCAACATTAAATCAGTAAATTACAGCAGTAAAGGAGTCAAACTTTTCCACGATGATCCGCTCTCCTTCCCGAATCATCATACCCTGTGATAAGAAAAATTATGCACTCTAACCAACATGGATTTTGGACATCAGAATATAGAAAACCATCTTCAGGGCTGCTGATGATGGGGTTCCAACCCACCCTCTCCAGAATACAAACTCACGGCTGCACAATCCGAACTGTGCAGCCAGCTTGGTCAGTTCCACAATAGCAGTTACATTACAAGAATTTATGATACCAGTTGAAGGTTAAGTCTTGATTACTTGCTGTCCAACATCTTTGTTTCCTGAGACGTTCATAACAGAGTCTTTGGAACTAAATGCTATTCTTGAACACGGTTCTGCTGACTTGAGGCCTGTTTTAGAACCAAATAAATTTTTCTCACATGAAATAACCCGTGATGAGCTCCGAGGAACAACAAACTTGTCAATGGACTTCACCTCACATAGCCCCCAATTGGCACGTCCAGCGCTAGACCGTATATTTTCCTTTTACAACCCCTTTCTCTCTGTAGAGTGGATTCTACGGACCTTCTCCAAGTCGCCTTTGGCCTTCGTCTTCTACCGCATGATTCCTTCATGTCCAAGGAACGATGCATAAAGTGTGATTTACTTCAATTCATTTCATGACCATTCCACTTCTCTTGAAGCTTCTCACCAATGTTAAACGTTCCCCAGAATGTGTCCTTTTCAGAAACAGTCCTTCAAAGTAATGTCAGCAGATCCCCACAGCATTGTCTACCATCACTTGTCATTCACCAGTGATCTTCATTTAGGGCTGTCACTCAGGTAGCAGAATCTGTATTTGTTGCATCCAATTTGAGTCTCATTGGTGAAAAAAGTAAAATGTCAACATCAGAATGTTGGCAGGCAGTTATCAGGGTTTTGATGGTGGAAGCCTTTAACTTCCTGTCCTCCAAGTGCCTATAGATATTCTTTGATTTCACCTGGTTATTGTATTGTCCAAGCTATTGTACATATTAATCAAGTTGTAGTACTAGCTGAATCAGATATAAACCATTATTTTTTTATTATTATTTTTTTTTTTACAATTTCATTAAATCCTCCAATAAATACACAGCAAGCAACTCTTTTTCTACATAGTCCCCCAAATTTGACATACACTGACTGACAGAGCAAATGCAACACCAAGAAGGAGTGGTCAGAACTTTATGCCAATTGCAGGGTAGACTGACGTCACTGACGTATGCTCATGATGTGAAATGCGCCGCTGTGCTGCGCACGTAGCGAACGATAAATGGGACACGGCGTTGGCGAATGGCCCACTTCGTACCGTGATTTCTCAGCCGACAGTCATTGTAGAACGTGTTGTCGTGTGCCACAGGACACGTGTATAGCTAAGAATGCCAGGCCGCCGTTAACGGAGGCATTTCCAGCAGACAGACGACTTTACGAGGGGTATGGTGATCGGGCTGAGAAGGGCAGGTTGGTCGCTTCATCAAATCGCAGCCGATACCCATAGGGATGTGTCCACGGTGCAGCGCCTGTGGCGAAGATGGTTGGCGCAGGGACATGTGGCACGTGCGAGGGGTCCAGGCGCAGCCCGAGTGACGTCAGCACGCGAGAATCGGCGCATCCGCCGCCAAGCGGTGGCAGCCCCGCACGCCACGTCAACCGCCATTCTTCAGCATGTGCAAGACACCCTGGCTGTTCCAATATCGACCAGAACAATTTCCCGTCGATTGGTTGAAGGAGGCCTGCACTCCTGGCATCCGCTCAGAAGACTACCATTGACTCCACAGCATAGACGTGCACGCCTGGCATGGTGCCGGGCTAGAGCGACTTGGATGAGGGAATGGCGGAACGTCGTGTTCTCCGATGAGTCACGCTTCTGTTCTGTCAGTGATAGTCACCGCAGACGAGTGTGGCATCGGCGTGGAGAAAGGTCAAATCCGGCAGTAACTGTGGAGCGCCCTACCGCTAGACAACGCGGCATCATGGTTTGGGGCGCTATTGCGTATGATTCCACGTCACCTCTAGTGCATATTCAAGGCACGTTAAATGCCCACCGCTACGTGCGGCCGGTGGCACTCCCGTACCTTCAGGGGCTGCCCAATGCTCTGTTTCAGCAGGATAATGCCCGCCCACACACTGCTCGCATCTCCCAACAGGCTCTACGAGGTGTACAGATGCGTCCGTGGCCAGCGTACTCTCCGGATCTCTCACCAATCGAACACGTGTGGGATCTCATTGGACGCCGTTTGCAAACTCTGCCCCAGCCTCGTACGGACGACCAACTGTGGCAAATGGTTGACAGAGAATGGAGAACCATCCCTCAGGACACCATCTGCACTCTTATTGACTCTGTACCTCGACGTGTTTCTGCGTGCATCGCCGCTCGCGGTGGTCCTACATCCTACTGAGTCGATGCCGTGCGCATTGTGTAACCTGCATATCGGTTTGAAATAAACATCAATTATTCGTCCGTGCCGTCTCTGTTTTTTCCCCAACTTTCATCCCTTTCGAACCACTCCTTCTTGGTGTTGCATTTGCTCTGTCAGTCAGTGTACATTTTTGCTACCAAATTGGCAACTTTTCTTATGCCAAAATCGAAAAAAGAAGAAAAGCATGTGTGCAGCCAGTTGCGATGGGCAGCTTTTCTCTCAACAAAAAGATGGCTTTAATACGCTGCTTTTGCTAGCCTTCATTCATGCAGGAACTCCACATGCAAAATGCCTGCATAGTCCCCCCCCAAAAAAACCAGTTGCTTGCACCCCAGAAGAAAGGCATGTTTTGGCCTTAACTGGCCCAGCTGCACCTTGTTCCCGCCACTCCATGCTTGCTTGTTTTGACTCCAGGGTGAAATGATGAAGCCAAGTTTCATCAGAAGTCACAATGCCATGCAAAAGAAAAAAAGTCATATCCTTCCTCCTACTAGCGATTCAGATGCCTCCGACAAACATCCTGCCGGAATTATTTTTTGTTCCTGGGTGAGGAGACGAGGAAACCACAAGGTAGACAATTTCCGAAGGCCAAGTTTATGATTGATGATGGCTTGAACACTTCCAAGGCTTATTCCTATGAGCAAACCAATTTCAGAAATGTTTATGCGCCGATTTTCTTCAATAAGGTCACATACAGCACGAATGTTGTTTGCAGTGATTCTTCTCTGCGGTCATCTTTGGTGGGGTTCATTTTCCACTTCTTCCTGTACTGCCAGAATTTTTTTTTTTTTGCTAGGGGCTTTACATCGCACCGACACAGATAGGTCTTATGGTGACGATGGGATAGGAAAGGCCTAGGAGTTGGAAGGAAGCGGCCGTGGCCTTAATTAAGGTACAGCCCCAGCATTTGCCTGGTGTGAAAATGGGAAACCACAGAAAACCATCTTCAGGGCTGCCGATAGTGGGATTCGAACCTACTATCTCCCGGATGCAAGCTCACTGCCGCGCGCCACTACGCGCACGGCCAACTCGCCCGGTCAGAAATTGTTTGTACCATCGAACACCTGGGTCTTTGAAAGGGTTGCTTCCCCAAACTGTGCATGGAGCCTTCTCAAAATTTCTGAAGCTTTGGTGCGTTCTTTCACCAGAAACTTGACAATGATGTGTGTACTTTTCCTCGCTCATGGCGAATGGAAGCGAGCGATCGCTCTGTAGTGTGCAACGCATCAAGACTCCCTACTCCAGACATCCCCACAACATTCTATCAAAGCCCCACCCATTTCTGTTCACTACCAGAGCTGCTAATTTTAAATTCCAGTTTATATTTGATGCACCTTGTCTTACATGGCCTCTATGGATATGGTTTAGCTTTGCTTTCTGTTACCTGTTTGCCAGGAATGCCCGACGTAGAGCTGGGGGTGAACGACCTGTGGCGGCAAGGCAAGGAAGTGGTGGGCCGTCACGACATCATCCCGGTCATCACAGAGGAGTGGATCAGGCTCGAGAACGTGGAGTTCCACAGCTGCGTGCAACTGGACGAGTACGACAAGACAAGAGTCATCAAGTAAGCTTCCTACACGAGTAGATATTGAACATTGGAGAATATTTGTGCATTTACAGAAATATGTGAAATGAGCACTTGATAATTTATTTTTATATGTATACACAGTTTTACTTTTATAAAATATAATAATACAATAAAACAAAATTTAAAGAAAAAAACTACTTGTTTAAACTGTAAACTCTGATCCTTTACTTTGCAAAGCAGATAGGAAGACTATATGTCAAATGATCTGCAGATATGTTCATGAGAATTAGAAGGTAGTTCGTGAAGCAAATTAGATACTCTATTTACTTGCCTCTTTTGCATGCTTTTTTCCTGAAAATTCAAGTTTAAAATTCAGAATACCCCTTGCAGGTGGGGGATGCACATGTAGAATACACCCGCAGTATCCCCTGCCTGTCGTAAGAGGCGACTAAAAGGGGCGACCAAGGGATGCTGGTATTAGAACCATCAAACTACTATTGATTAGTACCATCACGCGGGGAACACCATGGGTCGCCTTTACTTACGAGTAGTATCACTATATTTGGTACACAATAGGTTCGTGATTAGTAGCAGCAGAGAGTGGTTCCCCTGTGGGTTTCCAGTACCCGTGATTAGTACCATTGTGAGAAACACCACGGGTCTGAGCGTTGCCTGTGATTAGTCCCGACTATGCGAGGAACACCACGGGGCCCGTGGGACCGGCACCCGTGCCTAGTACACCTAGGTGAGGAAATTCATTGGTTTGCATTGGCTATGAGTGGCACCACTGTGTGAGAAACACCATAGGTCTGCGTTACCTGTACGAAGTGCTATACTTGTGATTAGTACCCCAACATGACAAATACCATGGTTCTACTTTACTCGCGACATGTACCATTCTGTGGGGCCTTAGATGTGGATTTTGCACCCCTTTAGACATCAAGCATCCTCGATTCAGAATTCTGCTTTATCAGTGGTCCCTTGGTCAGTAATAAATTATATATGATCCTTTTTTTTTTTAGTTGAATTTTTTTGTTTGCTCGTTTTTTGTTGGATTTTTTTGCTTCATGTCCATCCATTCCTTCTTCATGACTATTTTTTTTCTTTTGGTCAGTGGATGATTTTGAATTTTTTGTTGTCATATCATTTCGTACCATTAGGGGCCGACGACCTCGATGTTAGGCCCCTTTAAACAACAAGCATCATCATCATCATCAAAATTCAGAATGCAAAATATATGAGGGTAATCAAAAATCAAATCTGATTAAAACCAACTTGCTTTTAAAAGTAATATAGTATCACACATTAATATAATATAACAAAAGCAAAGCAAAGTTATCTCCATACAGGTGATGAAGGCCCTTGGAGGAGCAGAAGGTAAACGTTTCCACTATTCATAACCTCTGCACTGAGTGGGGTAGAGTGATTAGTTCTACTGGTACTCTGGTAGGCTGAGTGATCCTTAGGCCAATGTGATTCTCAAATCTTGTTTTTAAATGTTTTGACTTCCTGACAGAGAATCAAACATGCCTTTACTGGCTCAGTTAGGCAGCCTCTAATTGTTATGAGGGTCAACAGAACTAGGGCACTAACTTACCTGTTACAAGGACTGAGAGTCAGGACTGAATAATTTCAGCTATTAAACCAGAGGATGAATAACATGGATCTGAAGAAAGAAGAGGATCCTAATGATCACGTATGACATTATTTTATTTTGCTCTCACTAATTCTTCTGAAAACCCTTCTTTTCCTTTGCTCTACTCATCACATGCAGCTTGTACAATAACAGAGTGATGGCTGTATAGGACTTGGAGACACAGAGGTCTCTTGGACAACCTTGTGATTCTTCATGAAACAAACTGTTACCAGTCACACATTTTATTGAATGATTTATTTCAGAATGCATTGTGAAGATTTAGAAGAACTTACATCTGCTAACAGTTTATATTATTTCATAAAGAATTAATTCAGAGCCACAGACAAGGCATTTTTAAAAAACCTCCTGATTAATTTTGGGTGTGTTAAAATTCTCAAATGCAAGACCCTGAATTAGTGTTACTCAGCTTTAAAGGATGTAATGGGTGCACTAATTTCCATCTCTTATACTGTGGAACACAGACATTAAATACTGCATGAAATATGTGTACAGTCCTTTCTTTACTAAACCAATTTTACCTCTCTTGCTTCCCAAGGCACTACCTTTAATAACAATGTTAAAATATCACCTTCACAACTGTCTAACTGCATGTCCAATTACTAACACTAACAAACAAACAGGTTCAAGCCACCAGACGCATGTTACATCGAGCTGATGAGGTTTCGAGTGAGACCACCCAAGAACAGAGAGCTGCCACTGCAGGTCAAAGCAGTGATGTGTGTCACTGGCAATAAGGTAAGGAAATATCATCTATTAATCCACTTTGATGTTAATACTGTACAATATTAGTTGGTATTAAGTACAGAGGTATCCCTCTCTTTGCATGATTATTTCATTCTGACTAATCATCGTGTAATACAAAAATGCATAAAGTGAATGTATTGTGCAGTATCGTATTCGCCATGATTTCCGAATGGGCAGGTGAAAAAATATTAAAAAATGCACAATAGCAATATTATGTACATTATAAATGTATGCTAACCTGATTATCCCTGGACAACTACATGTTAGTAATGTGACTTTGTGTCATAGTCACCCCATACATTCCTATTTCTCTGCATATTATCATGAATTACGTTATCAGCATCACTATCTTCACTGGAGTTATAGCAAACTCATCCTTTGTATTACTCTCACACTCTGAATTACTTTCCCCACCATTTGTAATGAGTAAATTACCTGTTTCTGTGTCACCAACAACTCGACCATGACCTACCATGTTTACAAACAAACTTGAAACATGTGTGCAGAGTTTTTAAAAATAAATTGCTGTGAATATATGCTACATATCTTGGCAATAATAGATAGCTCAAAGTGTAGCCCAAAATTGCCTAATCTTGCCATCTTAAGATAAAGCAAATAACTAATACAAAATCCATGTAGTGGGCATTTCAAATGTTATGGTGCACCGTGGGTCTACTTGGAGATACACAGCATCTTATGGCAAAAGACCAGCAAGCTAGTGTAACGTAGGGTCACGCCAGAAATTAGTTGTAATAGTTAACAGTCGAAGTGATTAGCGCTACACACAAGAGGCTACAAGAAAAATATCAATAAGCTAATATTGTAGCCACTTCCACATCATCTTTATAATAAAAATAAAGGCAATTGGTAGAGCAACCGACGCGAAATCGGGAGGTTGTGGGTTCGGATCCCACTGGTGTCTGGCTGGCCATTTTTGTTCTGTACTTAACATCTCTTCAACACGTACTATATGTACGTAACACGACCTAATATGTTGAAAGTCTGTTTCGATTGTAATAAAAGTATTTATTTTATTTTTGGATTTTGGCATAAATAAATTTTTTGGGATCTATTCACTGACTGACACACAGAATAATATTTTGGATAAACACTGAGCGAAGTGCGAAGTACTTGCTTGTAGGGATTGTGAATTTTCATAGTGTTCTTCTTGAATTATAGGTGAAGTTTTCATGATTTCTGTGGCATTCTTCATGAATATAACAGTGTGATTTGTCATGAGGAATATTTTCCCACGTCTGTCATCACTCTATCTACACGCGGTAAGCGAGTGGAGCTCTAAAACTAAGGCTACAGTAAAATACCTGCTAACTTTGGCTCTGTCAGGGTGAAAAAGCAAAAAGGTCCCAGTATATTTTTGTGCAAACATGACTGTACAATTGCGAAGCGTCACTGGGTGAAACTGTAATTACGTTGTCTAAAAGCTACTTTAGCCTCTGTTACGATGGTGCCGTGTATACCAATTTGGAAATGGTAATGTGGTGGGGCTACGATTACTTAATTTTTGGCAACTGGGTTAACAAACAGCACTGCAATCAATGGATAAGAATGTAGTGTTCTCTCGACAAAGTGAGGACACAACTGCCCCTCCCCCCCCCTCCACAATCGCTGCCACTGTGTTATTGTTTTCATCTTATTGTGCATTTCTCTTATACTGCCTTTTCATAAAGAACTTAAAATATCTTAATTTTGTGTTCTTATTGTGTTCTTTTCTGTGCTGGCACATTTTTAAAAATAAAATCATGCAGAGAAAAATACTTTTCAATCATGTTTTGCTGTTATAATTCAACTAAACCTCTACCAAGAAAATTAGTGACATTTTGATTCCAACAATATCAGGTCAGCACAAAGCCAGCATGAACATTTTAGATTTGTAAGAAGTCAAAAATTTCAAAACATAAATTCAACTAGGAAACGTGGGATGGTGTGTAATTTGTTGCTATGCTCCCCATGACTGCAGGTGGAGCTCAAATCTGACATCCTCGTACCTGGCTTCTCGAGTCGTAAGCTGGGACAGATCCCCTGTGAAGACATCATGGTACGCTTTCCAATTCCCGAGTGCTGGATCTACTTGTTCAGAGTGGAGAAGCACTTCCGATATGGGTCTGTCAAGTCAGCGCACCGCAGGTGAGGCCAACTGCAATAAGAAATTAATCTGCTGTCATTTGACATCAATTAATGTCAGTATCAGTGATATTGTGAATTTCACAAAGGGGAAAAGTCTTCTCAGTTTTAATTAATGTGTTGGTGGAGGTAAAAATATCTCAAGAGGATTTTTGTTTTTGCTAGTGGCTTTACGTCGCACCGATGCAGATAGGTCTTATGGCGACGATGGGATAGGAAAAGCCTAGGAGTTGGAAGGAAGCGGCCGTGGCCTTAATGAACACATTCACTCCTGTAGACGCCTTAAGGCACTTAAGAGCAGCCTATGTGCGGGACCATATCCGAGTTACCGAGTTAAGGCGTTTAAGGTCACGCGATGTAAACGGTGTTTCGAATTTAGCGCTAAATTGGTACAAAGTCGTAGTTCGTGTTGAAAACCATAGATGGCATATAAATGAACAGTCCCTCATCCTGACTACCTGAACAGAGGGTACATTCCAATGCTTTCTTTCTTTTTGTCCTTTGAGTAAACACGGACGCAAGCCAGTCATGCTATTCTTGTGAGGGTGTGTAGTCAAGTGAGTTATTGTGTCCTGATAAAATGACGAGTTACAAACACAGTATATGAAGTGAGGAAATTGAAGACATACTAATGAACGATGATTCTGGTGATGAACTCATCCCTGATTTCAGTTATAGCAAAAGCAATTCCAATGATGATATACCAAACTCTGGACAAAGTAAAATTCAGCACATTTAAATAACTGATACGCATCCATCTTATTGCCCACCTGCTATCAAGTTCACTGGAGTAAATATTAACAAATATACACATTTTTATTGGAAAGAGCATACTTTTCACTACTTCTCCACATAGTCTCCAAGCAAATTTAGGCATTTGTCATAACGTGGGACGAGTTTTTGTATTCCAGCGTCATTGTCCTCCGCCGCCAGCGTATTGAGATACGTTGTCACGGCTCGTTTAAGTTCTATAATCTATCCCAGCCCACACGTAAGTAACACACACTCCTTAGCACACAAACCATTTAGCAGGCACTCTCTATCAGTTATTCTAATTCCTACTTCCATTTAGCAGGCACTCTCTATCAGTTATTCTAATTCCACTTCCTTTTTCTTTCTCAGATTTTGAATTTACCTGAGCACAAATGCAAGTGTGAAGAGGGGACTCTATCAACCTTTCTTTAATTTCAAAACTTCATCCATAGCATGACATGCCTCAACAAGGAACCTACAAATTAGTATTTATCAGCAACATCATACAATAAGAATGAACAACCTACAGAACCTCAGTCGATTACGCTCCCCGCAAAATTGCGGCCCAACAAAGCACCTTGATTGTGTATTCACAACGGTTGGTCTCAGTGCCGACATGCTGCAAAGACGTTTCAACTAACACCGTAACCTCAGTGATCCTCTATTCTATAGGAACTGTATTTTCAACCTCTGTTATACAAGTTTTGGAGTGTGTGGCATTCAAGGGACTCCAGCAAGCCAAGCCCATTGCACCATATGTACATATGTATATTGTTTGACATAATGTTGGCAACAGCACAGATTTTTGAATGGAACTCCAATGAGTCTAAGCCCCATATTGTACCATATGTATATACCTTAAGTAATATTATATTAGAATAAGGAATTCTTGTTAAATTAGTTTTAGTAATGTTTTACGTACATCGCTGTTAAGCAGGTTCACCAACAGCTGATGATGACCTTTTTACAGGTCGAAACCGGTACTGTTTCAATGTAGACAACTTCAAACATTTTGTAATAAAGTATTGATTAGGTGGAAATCTCATTCTTCATACTTGCATTCGTTTAAGTTCTTCATTGCTGTGACCGCTGTTTCGAGCGTGTACATAAATAATAATAATAATACTTAATAATATGAATAAGGAGGTAGAAATATGATGCAGTGGTAGAGAATTCATATAAACCAAAACAGGGAACACTTACAGGCCTAAAAATGACAACTAAGACAGGATGTGGAAGCTGCAGGAAGCCCTTATCGAGGTACATGGAACGTATGACGTTATGGGGGAGAAAAGACTTACAAGAAACACCCTCTAGCTCAACTATATTAAAAATGACAAGAAGGTTTTACAAAATACAGTTCCACTACACGGAAACAAGACATACTTAAGTAACTTAACATAAAATTTTGATTTAACAATGAAGGGGATGCTACATTAAAGGTATAGTTTAAAGCAAAAGTATTTAATGGATGAAAGAATTGAAAGTACGGCAATTGGAACCTAGGGTAAACTCGGACTCATCAAATTAAACTTTTAAGATGACATAAAGCGAAGAAATAAAGAAACACAAAAGGAATTAAACTAAATGAAACAAAACCGGAAAGCATTGAGAATAACATTGCAAAAACACTGAAATAACACTTACTTCGGAAAGGCAGGAGTTCCCGAGGGTAGCCCTCGAGCGCGAACGCTCGTGAGGGCGGTCGGATGGAAAATGACGCCGAGCTCACGCATAATTTTTCGAAGCCGGCCACAAGGCCGGAAATGGTCCGATTACAATCAACCAATAAGATCAAACTTACCCTAGATTCCTGGACTTTTTTGCCAATAGGAAATCTTGTGACCATATATGGTCATTTTAACATCGTTAGTAATTGCACAAGTTCTGGAACATTACGATTACAACACCAAAATTTCATCATAGGAAACCACACGTGTGGTACAGGTACAGGATGCTCCAAAATAAATCACCTTACTAATTTTACATCAGATTACATAAAAACTACATTTTTAAAAAATCACTTCAAAACACTTTCGCATGTTGCAATGTTCATACAGTTCCATATTATCGTGATGTTTCCATATTTAAAAAAAATTTACAAACATATTTCAGTTACACAAAAACTTTAAAATTTATATTTCTAAATACACTGTAGTTTCAGTTCTCCGTCCCACCAACCAGTGACAATTGCTGTCAAATCTTTTTCCCACCAGAAAGTCTTTAAGCTTCGTAAAGAGATGAAAATCCGAAGGGGCCAAGTCTGGGCTATACGGCAGATGGTCGAAGGTTTCCCACTTGAATTGCTGCAAAAGTTGTTGTGTTATCGCAGCTGCATGCAGTCTGGCATTGTCATGAAGGAGAATGACGCCTGTAGACAAAAGACCTCGCCGTCGTTTTTGTATTGCCTGCCATAATTTCTTTAATGTTTCACAATACACATTAGCATTAATTGTGTCTCCACGGGCCATAAAATCAATGAGCAGTACACCTCGGCAATCCCAGAAAATGGTTGCCATAAGTTTCCTGGTGGACAGAACTGTCTTGAATTTTTTTGGTTTGGTTGGTGAATGAGCATGATGCCACTCCATTGACTGTCATTTACTCTCAGACGATGCATAACAAACCCATGTTCGTCCCCAGTAATGATGCGAGTCAGAAAAGAGTCTCCTTCATCGGAATAACGTCCCAGAAACGTCAGTGCTGCAGCCATATGCTTGGTTTTGTGCTCCTCTGTAAGCATATGAGGGACCCACCTTGCACAGATTTTTGAATAATGCAGATGGTCTTTGACAATTTCATAAACAATTGTTCGAGACACATTAGGAAAATGTTCACAGAGTTCATCAATTGTGATGTGCCGATCGTTCCTCACGCATTCGTCTACTGCACACAGCAGTTGGTCTGTAATGACAGATGGTCTCCTCGCCGTGTGTATTCCCCTCCCCAAGTTGAAGTTGCGACACCAGCGCCGAACAGATGACTCGTCCATCACATTGTCTCCATACACCTCCGTTAATTGGCGATGAATATCACAAGGTCGAATGTTTCGTGCATTAAAAATTTAATTACGGCCTTCACTTCACAACTGGCGGGGTTCTCAATTTGTTTAAACATTTTAAAGATCACAGACACAACACAGGCAATGCTAGCATCACGTAACCTCGCATAGAGCAGACAGACAAGCCACTGACGTGGTCTGACCTTGCTCAACAGCTACCCGAGTTGTCAGCGCTTCATGCGACGCTAACGGGTACTACTTTCCAGATGGCCCTCGTATTTGTAAATGACGATTTCGTTGAATATGTATGCCATCAGACAAACCTTTTTGTGGAACAAGTTATTAGTGCAGCACCACGTCCATTCACTAAATAGGCCTAATCTATTTTTCAAACGTGGAAACCGGTCGACGTAAATGATATGAAAAAGTTTTTAGGACTAATGTTTGTAACCGGAATAATTCAAAAACCAGATCTGAAAATATACTGGGCAGAGGACACTATTTTCGGCTCGCCAATTTTTTTAAAAACCACGGCACGAATGCGGTTCAAAAACATGTTGTCATTCTTGCACTTCAATGACAGCAGTCATTATGAGGGGAATCCTGATAGGCTATACAAAATTAGGTCGATTCTTGGAAGACTCAGCGACCAGTTTTTGTACAGTAACTTTTAATGTAAAATAATGCACTATAGAGATGAGGGGATTTAAAAGGGCTGGGCTGGAGGTTTAAATCACCCGACGGCCAACTTGCCCGGTCTCATAGGGATCATTGTAAGCACCTGGGTTTTAATATCAGGAAGGATCTTCATTGGGGAAATCACATTAATGAGGTTGTAAATAATTATTTTATTAGCTTCCTGAAAATGATCAAGGTTGCAATAAGGACACAGCATAACAAAGACAAATGAAATGAAATGGCGTATGGCTTTTAGTGACGGGAGTGTCCGAGGACAAGATCGGCTTGCCAGATGCAGGTCTTTTGATTTGACGCACGTAGGCGATCTGCGTGTCGTAATAAGGATGAAATTATGATGAAGACGATATATACACCCAACCCCCGTGCCGGCGAAATTAACCAATTATGGTTAAAATTCCCGACCCTGCCGGGAATCAAACCCAGGACCCCTGTGATCAAATGCCAGTATGCTAATCATTTAGACATGGAGCCGGACACAAAGACAAATAATATGGTTAGATAATTTTTAATAAAAGATAGAAAAATAGTAGAGGAGTTTAATGACAAAAACTCATTGTTAGATAGCATGAGTGATTTTGTAAAATTGTGACGGATCCCTTAATTAGAATTGATTAATTTCATTATTAGACCATATTGAAATTCAATATATTAAAATTTTTTACAATTAATTTATTGAAAACCACCTATTCAATACTCTACATGTAGATCCCTTAATTGTCGAGATTACAATTTTTCATGTGGTTATGAGGGTATTTAGGGGTTGTTCTAAGGATGTACATGGGAGGGCATATACATCACTGCTAAGACCACTATTAGAGTATAGTTCCCGTGTACGGGACCCTCACGTGGATTGCTTGATTCGAGAACTGGAAGAGATCCAATGATAGCAGGACAATCTGTTCTGGGTGATTTCCAACAAAAGAGTGGCGTTACGAACACGTTACAAACTTTGGGCTGGGAAGATTTGGGGGCAAGGACACGAAAAAGTACAGGGAGGGAGCGCAATGTCGAGTACCAGAGATGATCGCCATTGTTTGACGGAGAGACACGTTATCAAAGAGGGGCGTTAGAGTACAGGTGGTCGATGTGATCTTGCAGGTTGTGATGTGAAGTATTGACTGAGAGACATACAGAAGGCTCTTTTCATCATACTGTAGAGCAGTGGTTCTCAACATTTGTGGACCTGCACCCCCTTTGTATCTGTAGATTATTTCACAACCCCCTAATAAATGATTGATTTACACAAGTTCTACTTTTCTGTTAGGGTTAATATTTGAAAAATATTTTATAATTATTTTATTATTATTAATAATGAGTGCTTAATAATTAATATTGCACTTTCAAAATAATAATTATAATGTAATCACTTTACAAGGAAAGTCACGAATAAAAATAATAATTCAACAAGAGAATAAAACAAATTACAGTAAGTGAAAATGAAAATCCAGTCATCAGACTGGGTCAGGAATGAAATTTATGAAACCCCCATCCAGCGGTAAGGATAGGAATTGTGCTGGGTGCCGAAGCCTGTCGCACTCCTCTGGGGCAATTATTAATAAATGACAGATGAAATGAAATGATAGTGGAGAGTGTTGCTGGAATGAAAGATGACAGGGAAAACTGGAGTACCCGGAGATAAACCTGTCCCACCTCTGCTTTGTCCAGCACAAATCTCACATGGAATGACCAGGATTTGAACCATGGAACCCAGCGGTGAGAGGCTGGCGCGCTGCCACCTGAGCCATGGAGGCTAAATTACAGTAAATATATTACTGCAATTAACATTTCAAACTACATCATTTGATTTGATTTTGTAAGAACAGAATCAATGATTAATGGGAGGGCTATCACAGTTTTTCTTTCACAAGTTTTTTAATGTTTGGTTCCAACTGGGATAGTGCACACCTCAGATCACTTTCAGCATCTAGCCGTGCTCGGTATTCACATACAGTAGGCATGTTGATGGAAAATGCACCAACAACCTTGTAGCTTCCATAACAACTTGTCAGTATATTGAAAAATAGTTTAACCAAAATTCTTCAACAGTCAAATGTAGAAACAGAGCTTTTGCTTTGGAATCACATTTTAGGTCGGTTGCCTCCTCCTGAAGGCAATCAGGAATCCAATCCAATTCTATTTTGAACAGATTTCATGTCAACTGAAATTGCCAGCTATCTGAAGAAATGTCTAGAAAGTTGCATCCAACTTCAGTTTTCAAGGATGACAAATGTTCTGAACTCAAGCTCTTCAATTCACTTTTCGAATTTAATGGAAGATCTTGTCAAGAAGCTAGTTAAGTATAATTATTTTAGTAACATTTTTTTTCTGCATGTACAATTTAGCAATGATTAAAGTAATGTTTTGTAGCAGATTCTTTTCTTTGTCACAATTTTTTTACTGTTTTGCTCACCACACCTCCCCTGAAATTCTCCAATGCCTCCCAAGGGTGGCACGGCCCCCTAAGTTGAGAAGTGATGCTGTAGGGAACGTAGACTCTATTCCCAATGCACTGAATCTACACTTGTCAACTCCAAATTCCAGACATGTCTCTCGAAAACAATATGTTAGATGCAAATTAATTAATTATTATCAATTCAAGTTTAATTTACTGATTATGGTCATTTGATTTTCCAAAAGGAAAATTTGACTTTTTTCTTCTTCCCATTCTTTGCTCTTTTTTTTTTTTTTTTTGATGAAATATCAACCCCTCAAAATCCGGTCTCTGCCGATGACCTACAGGTAAAGGACTTCATTACGTAAATGGCTGATTTCAGGACGGGCAAGGTGAAAGGTATTGAGAGGCTGTTGGGAGCAGTAGAGACTCTAGAACAGTCGCTCATCGAAGTAACGTCAGGCCAGGCGAAGTACGAGCACCAGCATCGAGCCATCGTGTGGCGCATGGGTCGCCTGCCCAAGGAAGGTCAAGGTAAGTGACTTTCTTGAGATGAACTGTAAATATAGTGTCCACGAGCTGTTTCTGCATTTAAAATCTGAGTTAATAAATTTGGTTGTTTTAATTTGCTCACTTATCACCAACAGAGTTAATGCTGCTCCTATTACATATGATACGAGGTGCACTCAATATATAATGCAACACATTTTATTTCTCGGCCAATTTCCATTTTAAAACATTTTGTTTGGGACATCTTTGAATATTCCCGCTTTGTTTCGTAGAATTTCATTAATTTCCAATGGGTGGCAGCGCTATAATTAGCCTTCAAAATGGTGTCTGTAACGGAGGTGCGTGCCAAACAGAGAGCAGTTATTGAGTTTCTTTTGGTGGAAAACAAGGGCATCACAGATATTCATAAGCGCTTGCAGAATGTCTACGGAGACCTGGCAGTGGACAAAAGCACGGTGAGTTGTTGGGTGAGCGTGTTTCATCATCCCACGGTCGAGCAAACCTGTCTGATCCCCCATGTGCCGGCCGGCCGAACACAGCTGACACCTGCAAAGTTGAAATGTGTGGACACCCTTATTCGAGGTGATCGATAGATCACAGTCAAACACCTCACTGCTGGAAAAAAAAAAAAGCTTGCATAACAACAATTGTGAATTATGCTGCATCCTTTTTTTAACCTCAAGATCTACAGCAAGAGTGCTCAAGAACCTAAGATATCTACAAAAAATTATCTTCAGTAAAAAGTGCTACATGAACTTCAACTATTAATTCTTCAAGAAAAGTGTCATAAGTGTTACAATTACCCTTTAATATTTTTGTGTGTTGACTTCTTGCCATTTTTGTATCGGCTGATAATGACACGGATATATGTCGAAACCGGTCCCATAACATATTAAACATGTTGCTACATTAATTTGTGCAACAATTTATTATTGTATTGAATAGGTGGAACATCTTTCTCTTTTTAACATTGTAACCAGTTGGAGTATTCAAAGCTTTGTTCCTGCTGCATTCCTCGACACCTAATGGAAGACCATAAAGAGCAAAGAAGAAATATCTGTGCGGAATTGCTTGCTCGTTGTGAGGCTGAAGGTGACAATTTCCTGTCAAACATTGTCAAAGGCGATGGAACATGGATTCATCACTTCGAACCAGAAACAAAATGGCAATCCATGGAGTAATACCAATATAGTTGGTCTGTGCCCGCCTCCATGGCTAAATAGTTAGCGTGCTGGCCTTTGGTCACAGGGGTCCCGGGTTCGATTCCTGGCAGGGTCAGGAATTTTAACCATGATTGGTTAATTTCGCTGGCACGGGGGCTGGGTGTATATGTCGTCTTCATCATCATTTCATCCTCATCACGACGTGCAAGTCGCCCACGGGGGTCAAATCAAATGACCTGCATCTGGCGAGTCGAACTTGTCCTCGGACACTCCCAGCGCTAAAAGCCATACGCCATTTCATTTCAGTTGGTCCGTTATTGGACATCATAAATTTTCCAGCTAACTGATTCCTTGTTGCCCTAGTATGCTAGGGCAAAATGCTGGCAACCAGGAACAAGTTAGCTGGAAATTTTATAATGTCCAATAACAGACCAACTATATTGGTGCTATAAATTTACTCATTCGGAACAAATATTTCAGATTCCCTATGGAAATCAACATCTTTATCAAGCCATTGAGTGGCGCCACACCAACACTCCCATGAAGAAAAAGTTCAAAACCATACCCTCAGCTAGTAAGTAATGGCTACAGTCTTCCGGGACTCTTTAGGAGTTATTTGTTTGATGTCCTCCCTCATGGTGAAACAACTCTAAAGTGTATTGTGCTACTCTAAGAAAATCGAAGAAACGACTTCAGCATGTTCATAGCCAAAAAAATGCAAACGAACTCCTCACTGTCCACGACAACACAAGACCTCACACAGGTCTACACACCCGACAGGAGCTCACAAACCTTCAGTGGACTGTTCTTCCTCACCCACCCTAGAGCCCTGATCTCGCACCTTCCAACTTCCATCTGTCTGGCCCAATGAAGGATGCACTCCGCAAAAAGCACTATGTGAATGATGGGGAAGTTATCGATGCACCACGACGTTGGCTCCGACATCGACCAGTCGAGTGGTACCATGCAGGCATACAGGCCCTCACATTACGGTGGCATAAGGCCATACATTGAATGAAGATTATGTTGAAAAATAGGGTACTGAAGCAAAAGGATGGGGGCATAACATGGTGTATTTGAACCCTCAATAAAACCATCCTGCTCTTAGGAAAAGGAAAAGTGTTGCATTAAACAGAGGGGTCCAGAAAAATGTAGACACTCTTTGATAGTAAATATCTTCAGAACAAAATGATGTATCCGTTGTTTTCTCAACAGATGATGAAGGTCATGTGAATGGTGCGACATTTTTGGCGCGCGTTTTGCAGCAATGAATGAAGTAACATTGTCGTTTGAGCAATGCAAGGCAGTATTGAAGTGGTACTGGAAGAACGAAAACATGATGGAGGTACAATGGCGTAATGTGTACGGAACTCAGCCACCAACGTGTACACAATTTATCGCATTCAGGATAATTGGAAGCCAATGGTACTGTTCAGGATGTGCATAAAGTAAGGTCTGGCCGACAGTAAACATTAACAAGTCCAGCTTTAGGCGCTGCTATGTTGCAACGTGAATCAGGGTGCACATGAAAGCGGAGTAAACTGATCGACCGTATGACGAATTCTAAAGGCTGCAAAGTGGAAAGTGTATATTCCAAGATCGCTGCACGCTATGAACGAGGGCGACACGGATCGATGGATGGAGTATTGCGAGTGGTTTGAAGGCATGCTTCACCAGGATGAACGGTTTGCAGGAATGGTTATCTTGTCTGATGAGGCGCAATTCAAACTGAACGGTACTGTAAACCGCCACAACTGCATGTACTGGGCTCCTGAAAATCCTCACATTCACATGGACACACATGTTAATCTACCCGGTGTTAATGTGTGGTGTGGTCTGCCGTCACGCGATCTGACTGGCCCATTCTTCTTTGAAGGTACCTTAACTTGTGAGGCGTATCTTCATATGCTGTAAACATCGATTTTACCTGCCATCCAAGAGGTGTTTGGAAATTAAAGATTTTACCTACAACAAGATGGCGCTCTGCCTCACTACCACAGAAATGTCAAAGCCTACTTGGTTGAAAATCTACCTGGAGGATGTATAGGTCAAAGAAGAGCTGTTGAGTAACCACCACAGTCTCCAGATCTTACACCTCTTGACTTCCACCTATGGGGGACCTTGAAAAATGAAGTTTATCAGTAGAAGCCACCTACACTGAACGAGCTACGAGAAACCATCGAGGCATCCTGTGCGGCTATCACACCGGCAACACTGACAGCCGTAGTTCAGCGGCATTGACATTGTTTGGCTGCTAATGAGCTTCATGAAATAACATTCCCCTGTGCAAGAATTGTAACGGTATGTCACTTTGTTCCATTAATATTGACAATTCAGTTTCCTACAAAAGAGAAATACTTATAAACATTCTTTGTAACTCTAATGGCTTTACAGGAAATTACACTTTTATTTTTTTAGACGCTCACTACCGGCTACTGTATGAAGAGAGAGAGAGAGAGAGAGAGAGAGTCCATCTGATAGCCGCCCCTATCAGGGAATAGAAAGATCGACCTCCTAATCAGTTCATAGGAACAAAATTTATTTTATATGATGTTAAGATTAACACCTTGCAGTCGAAGGCCATTCGCCATATGGATTGTATCATTTATTGCAGAGAACGAAGTCCACACATCGTATGTTCTCAGGTTTACATCATTGCTGCTACATAACAAATGTTCTGTGTGCATCGATCGGCACTGCAGTATAAGATTTGATTAATATAGTTCTTGAAAAATGTATACAAAGCGTGCTTTTTAAGTAAGGTCCGTTTGAAAATAAGTACATACTTCACTCTATTTTTTGACATAGTTGCCAGGTTTGTTCAAACACTTATCATACCTCGTAACCAATTTTAAAATACCCTCTTCATGGAAACTTACCGCCTGCTCCGATAACCAAGAGTTCACTGCCGTTTTCACGTCGTCGTCATTATTGTAATGGTTGCCACTGAGGTGATGTTTGAGGTGGAGGAACAGATGGTAATCGCTAGGCGCAAGATCAGGACTGTAGGGTGGGTGTCTAAAACTTCCCAGCTAAAACTATCCAATAAATCGCAGGTCTGACCTGCAGTGTAAGGTCTAGCATTGTTATGGAGAAGGACAATTCCCTTTGTCAGCATGCCGCGTCTTTTGTTTTGAATCGCTCTGCGTAGCTTTCTCAGGGTTTGGCAGTACGCTTCTGCATTGATAGTGGTTCCTCGTTGCATGAAGTCGACCAACAAAACACCATGCCTATCCCAAAACACCGATGCCTTGATTTTGCACTGGGACAGAGTCTGTTTGGCCTTCACCTTTACAGGCGAGTGTGTGTGTGTGTCTCCATTCCATGCTTTGTTGCTTCGATTCGGGCATGATATGCGAAACCCATGTTTCATCTCCAGTTGCGATCTGACTCAAGAAGCCGTCACCTTCTTCATCATAATGAGTCAAGAACTTCATTGCACACTCAAATCTTTGGTTTTTGTGGTCCTCTGTTAGGGGTTTCAGGACTCAATGGGAGCACAGTTTCCTAAACTTTAGGTGTTCAGAAATAATGTTTTAAAGCACTGATCTCAACACGTCAGGAAATTTGTTTAAGAGACCTGTTATTGTGAAGCGCCTGTTCTCACGAATCTTCGCTTCAACTGAAGCCACCAAATCGTCTGTAATCAAAGAAGGGCGACCAGAGCGGTCCTCATCATGCACGTTGTCACGGCCATCTTTGAAATGTCGTACCCACTTACGCACTTTGCTTTCACTCATAACAGTATCACCGTACACTTCGCAAATCTGTCGATGAATTTCTTCAGCAAACAGGTTCCTTGCTGACAAAAACCGTATCACTGACCAAACCTCACACGCGGCGGGCGAGTTGATAGTCTTAAACATTTTGAAAGCACAGAACAGAACCGTACAGGTTAGCTACAGAGTTGAGACTGAGCACAGTTGTTCCTGACGCATGCCGGTACACGACGCATGCACTCGTTGCGATATGCGCGCGAACTACTAGTGTCTACAACAAAACGGACCTTACTTAAAAAACACGCTTCGTAGATGGCAGCAAACTACAGCTTTACAAATCATATTATTTAATATATAAGTAATAATAATAACAACGTAAACGTTTCCACCTTTTCAATACTACAATATATTCACAAAATTATAAATTACACGGTACTAGTTTCGACCCATCTAGGGGTCATCATCAGCCGTATTGGAGCAAAGATCATTTGTGGCGAAATCCTAAGAAAATGTTATTTTAAAGAATAACAAGTGAAATGAGATGTTATTATGGTAATAGTTAATAATACAAGGAATATACATACTAAGAGGTTTTTAACAAAGAATAAAGTATAAATGGGGTGTTGTAAAAATTATAATCATGGAAATCAGTAAGTTCTTGTATTGAAATGAAATATGGCTTAGGAAGAGGGCTTAAGGTGGGGCTGAAGGGTGCGGGAGAAAGTGTAATTGTCTTGGAAAAGTACCTTTCATTAAATTTAGGATTGAGTTTAGGTTGGCTGCATTATTGTTTCTGAGGAAAGTGATAAATAGATCGAAGAGTATGTTGGGTTTCTCTGAGATTTCATTGAGATTGTGACTGGCATTAAAGTATTGGTCTAGGTGTATGTAGTAATTTTCCATTATGTTGAGTAAAGGGCCCTTGTTTGCTAATACGAGGATGTCCATGTCTAGTTCAATATTGGTGAAATTATGGTTATAATCTTGCATGTGTTGGCCGATGGCTGAAAACCTGTTGTATTTTATTGCGTTAGTGTGCTCGTGGTATCTGATAATGAAGTTTCTCCCGGTTTGCCCGATGTAGGTTTTTTTACAGGTGGTACATTTGATCCTATAAACTCCTGATTTTAAAAAACTGCTGGTCTTGTTGATGTGTGAAGTATTGTATAAAACGTTCATGTTCTTATTGTTGGTTTTGAAGGCTATTTTAACGCCTTGTTTCTTAAAGATGTTGGATAACTTGTAGATATCATTGTTGAACGTGAAGGTGGAAAATGTTAGAGGTTTGGTTATTTCTTTTTTGAGGGTAGTTTTTGGGCGATGTTTGTGTTTTTTAAAATCAGGAGTTTATAGGATCAAATGCACCACCTGTAAAAAAACCTACATCAGGCAAACCGGGAGAAACTTCATTATCAGATACCACGAGCACACTAACGCAATAAAATACAACAGGTTTTCAGCCATCGGCCAACACATGCAAGATTATAACCATAATTTCACCAATATTGAACAAGACATGGACATCCTCGTATTAGCAAACAAGGGCCCTTTACTCAACATAATGGAAAATTACTACATACACCTAGACCAATACTTTAATGCCAGTCACAATCTCAATGAAATCTCAGAGAAACCCAACATACTCTTCGATCTATTTATCACTTTCCTCAGAAACAATAATGCAGCCAACCTAAACTCAATCCTAAATTTAATGAAAGGTACTTTTCCAAGACAATTACACTTTCTCCCGCACCCTTCAGCCCCACCTTAAGCCCTCTTCCTAAGCCATATTTCATTTCAATACAAGAACTTACTGATTTCCATGATTATAATTTTTACAACACCCCATTTATACTTTATTCTTTGTTAAAAACCTCTTAGTATGTATATTCCTTGTATTATTAACTATTACCATAATAACATCTCATTTCACTTGTTATTCTTTAAAATAACATTTTCTTAGGATTTCGCCACAAATGATCTTTGCTCCAATACGGCTGATGATGACCCCTAGATGGGTCGAAACTAGTACCGTGTAATTTATAATTTTGTGAATATATTGTAGTATTGAAAAGGTGGAAACGTTTATGTTGTTATTATTATTACTTATATATTATTCTCAGTTCAATATGGACCAAAAACATGAAATTCATAACCATCAATCATATTATTTCTTTCAAATCCTTTCAGAGCTGAGTCGACTCGACAGCAGTGTGCACGTATTGGCGGCCGCACACGAGCTTAGACTGAACAACAGTGATTTATACCAAATGAACAGACCTGAGAGATCACACATAATACTTATGTATGAATTATTATGTAGATGTATCGCTTATACAAACAATTCTGATTGGCCTATAAACCAAATAAATTCAATATCAACCATACCTTATTTGTTAAGGTTATTTAAACGTTGAAACTTTTAACAAAACGAAAAACTAACTCATTTTAATCTGGGCCGATGACCTAGCTGTTAGGCCCCTTTTAAACAATCAATCAATCAAACACTACTGATCTGCATTTAGGGCAGTTGCCCAGGGAGCAGATTCCCTATCTGTTGTTTTCCCAGCTTTTTCTTAAATGATTGAAAATTTATAATGTCCAATAACGGACCATTCATAGTGGTATTATAAATTTGCTCATTTGAGACAAATATTTCAGGTTCCCTATGGGAATCGACATCTATATCACATACCACTTAGTCGAGCAGCTCGTCTCCTTTCTCCCAAGTCTTTTCCAGCCCAAACTTTGCAACATTTTAGTAACGCTACTCTTTTGTTGGAAATCACCCAGAACAAATTGAGCTGCTTTTCTTTGGATTTTTCCAGTTCTTAAGAAGTAATCCTGGTGAGGGTCCCATACACAGGAACCATACTCTAGTTGGGGTCTTACCAGAGACTTATATGCCCTCTCCTTTACATCCTTACTACAACACCTAAATACCCTCATAACCATGTGCAGAGATCTGTACCCTTTATTTACAATCATATTTATTTGATTACCCCAATGAAGATCTTTCCTTATATTAAGACCTAGGTACTTACAATGATCCCTCAAAAGGAACTTTCACCCCATCAATGCTGTAATTAAAACTGAGAGGACATTTCCCATTTGTGAAACTCACAACCTGAATTTTAACCCCGTTTATCATCGTACCATTGCCTGCTGTCCATATCACAACATTATTGAGGTCATTTTGCAGTTGCTCACAATCTTGTAACTTATTTATTACTCTGTACAGAGTGACATCATATGCAAAAAGCCTTATCTCTGATTCCACTTCTTTACACATATCATTGATATATAATTATATATAAGAAAACATAAAGGTCCAATAATACTGCCTTGAGAAATTCCCCTCTTAATTTTTACAGGGACAGATAAAGCATCACCTACTCTAATTCTCTGAGTTCTATTTTCTAGAAACAGAGCCACCCATTCAGTCACTCTCTTGTCAAGTCCAATTGCACTCATTTTTGCCAGTAGTCTCCCATGATCCACCCTATCAAATGCCTTAGACAGGTCAATCGCGATACAGTCCATTTGACCTCCTGAATCCAAGATATCATCATCGTCAATTTCAATCCGCTCTTTGCATGGCAAGGAATCTATCATGTGTATTACGGTTTTACAAATATGAAGAAGAAAGTATGAACTCAAATATAATGAAAAAAATTACCTAAGTTTAAAACTAATATTTACTGGGTGAGTTGGCCGTGCGGTTAGAGACGCACGGCCTTAAGCTTGCATCCGCGAGATAGTGGGTTCAAATCCCATTGTTGGCAGTCCTGAAGATGGTTTTCTATGGTTTCCCATTTCCACACCAAGCAAATGCTGGGTCTGTACCTTAACTTTCTTCCAACTCCTAGGCCTTTCCTATCCCTTCATCGCCATAAGACCTATCTGTGTCGGTGTGACGTAAAGCCACTAGCAAAAAATACAAAAAGTAATATTTAATATAAAAATCCAAAATTAGTGGAAAATGTCCAGTCCATAGGATTAAATAGTATGAAAGTGACCAAGACGTAAATGAGTTAAAATTGCCAACCATCAGGTGGATTTTCTCATTCAGATTTTATTATAAAAAGAAAGCCAATACATGGTATTTCAAGCCAGGGATTACAAATGGTGTCTAACAATTGCCAATGAGTTTTTCAACACAGAATCTGCCATGGTCTGGATAATGGTGCCTGGGATTTTGTTTATTCTTTGGAAGTTCAGCGTCTCCTTAGGAATTGTCCCTCTAGCAGCAATCATAAGCCCAATGACTTTCCATTTTGTAATCTCATGCATCTTTCCGAGATCTTCAATTTGACTGACTTTCAACATCTCAGGATAAACCTAGTGTGAGAAATTGAGTTTTATCATTATTGCACAACAGTCTATTGGATGAAAACCAATGCATTGCAGTTCCAAAAGCTTCCTGCAACATCTGATGCAAACCTGAGATGATCTGGTATTTTGTAATTAACGTTGCATCGCCCTCATTGGATGCAAGAGCGTGAGCTCAGAAACACTAATGTAGCATCACTCTCAATGCACAGAACAATATGGTTTTCAGCACACTGACTCATCATAGCACTTGTGATCTCTGTTGAGTGGCTACCACAATGTTTCATCTACACGAAGACGGCAATGTATGAAGATAATCCTTGTCTCTTTGACATACATTGTCTTGGAGCTGGTGGTCATCCAAAAATTTATGTAATGAAACAGTGTCAAGTAACAAAATGTGCGAGGTGATGTCACCTAGCAACAGTACCTTGAGAGCTGCACAGGCATGGATCTGTATACAATAGAGTAAAATAATATATTATTTTGGGTCCACCTTTTCAATACAAAATGTAAATAGTTTAAATTACATAGGGACTAGTTTCGACCTAGTAATAGGTCATCATCAGCCTGAAGTAAATTAACGCGTAAATATCGAAGAAAAAATAAACAATGTAAACACAAGTACAGTCTTTTCAAAAGTACATACCATGTGGGATATTGAGCAGCAATATATTAAAAATAATAACTCTTCTAATTGACGAAGCACTGAGCGGAAGTTATGTTGGTTATTTATGAATAAAGTTCAGTGTGCCGTATAGTATTAAAAGTCCAGTGTGCACTAAAAGATGTTATAAAGAAGAATTATCAGTTGAATGCTGGCTTCTTGAGTTTGCTGTTGTATATTCGAAGAAGTTACATCATTTTTTAAGGTATTTCTTTTAATGGATCTGTATGTCATGGCCATCTATCAACACTTCACATCACTGTCTCCACAGTCGCTAGGTAACATCAAATACACTATAGACAATTTCTGCATTCTCCCGTACTAAACTGAGAGACATGTTGACAGTGGCGCACCTGGCGGCCCGACCTCAAACATCAGGTGGCAAGATTGAATCTACAAAAGTTGCATGTTAAAATTGGTAGAAATAACGAAACTCAACAATGATTTTGTTTTGTCCGAATCCTTGGCTGAATGGTTAGCGTTGAGGCCTTTGGTTCAGAAGGTCCCAGATTTGATTCCCGGCTGGATTGGGGATTTTAATAGCGTCCAATTAATTCTTCTGGCTCAGGGACTCGATGTTCCAATGAGTTTCTCTTCATATTCAGACAACACACTACACTTCCAACCACCACAAAAATATGTAATAGCGATTACTAGACCTCAAATTTTTAGGTGCTTAAGTCTTATTTTAGCTGCCAAAATTAGACTTCAAATAGTTCTAAAATACTTTTAGGCAGCTTCAATTTTATGTATTTTAATAGCATTCAATGAAAATACCACGTTTACTTTGCTCAATTGATAATAACACACTGGGGGGAAATATTAAACAAGTTTTACTCACCCCTTTGCCGCAAATGTGACACAATATAATTTTACCATCTGCTATGAAATGAGAAAACACCTGTAATTAATTTTTAATTAAAGGCGGCTTGGAACCTGACACTTTCGGCATAATTCAGAGTGTATAGTCCACTACTACACTCAGTTTCAAGGCCGTCCCACTAGGCGCGCTGGCAATCAATATCTTGCGATATCTCGCAAAGTGGCACGTATTCTCTATAGTGTATTCGGTAACATAGTGACACATGTTTGATTAAAAGATGTTTGCTTTTCCCAAGGGAAATTTAATATAATTTTTTATGTGTATCCTTGTCTCTTTCTGTTACTCCTTCTTCCCATAATGACTTGTCCTATCCTTATGCTAAAAGATGTTTACTTTCTCTTACATTCTAGGAGCCTACACAACGCATTCTTTCGTGTGTCGGATGGGTCTGACGTCCTATGACCAGGTCCCTGAGCAGTTGGCACAGTACTGCTATGTGGAGTTTACAATGCCAGCAACGCAAGTGTCCCATACGACGGTACGGTCAGTGTCGCTCAGCAACGGGGCCAAGGACGACCCTCCAGAGAAATATGTGCGGTACCTTGCACGTCATGAATACAGGTGAGTATTAATATTCTTATTCATTAACTTGGTGTTTTCAAGCAGAGATTAACTAGCACCATTTTACAAGATTCAATTCAATTTTTATTTATTGTCTATAGAACTTTACAGTTGTTACACAACGTCAAACTAAATAAAAACTAACCCCATGGCACTAGAGCCCTGAAGGGCCTTGGCCTACCAAGCGACCGCTGCTCAGCCCTAAGGCCTGCAGATTACAGGGTGTCGTGTGATCAGCACGATAAATCCTCTTGGCCATTATTCTTGGCTTTGAAGACTGAGGCCGCTATCTCATCGTCTGATAGCTCCTCAGTTCTAATCACGAAGGCTGAGTGGACCTCAAACCAGCCCTCAAATGCAGGTAAAAATCCCTGACCTGGCCATGAATCAAACCCGAGGCCTCCGGGTAAGAGGAGGCATGCTACCCTACACCACGGGAACAGCTTCACACAACGTCATCTCGTATGCCTGCAACCTTGGTGAGTCTTTCTTAGTGGGAATGCAGGTTTCAATACCATAGGTTAAGATTGGTATAAAGTGCTGATTGAACATCACCAGCTTTAATTTTGTTGGTATATTGGGATCCCAAAGGAGTGTTCGTACTTGCTGGTAAAAGTGAGAGCTCTTCTGTACTCTATTTGCCACCTCCTTTGTGGATAGTGTATCTCAAGATCTTACATTGCCTAGGTATGTAAAACTTTCCATACTTTCTAGTGGACGGTTTCCTAGCATGATGTTTGCTGGTCGTCCCTCTCTGTTTCTTGCCAACACTACTGTTTTGAGTTCGCTTATGTTGAGAGTGAACTCCTGGAATTTAACCTTCCGTTCATTAAGTCTCGTCTGTACTTGATCCTCAGTTTCTCCCCAGATCATAAGATCATCAGCGAAAGCCATTGCATTTACTTTACCAGAGGTTTTCTTGATGTTCTTCATTATGTCATCCATGATGGTGATAAACAATAATGGTAATAGTGCACTACTTTGCTGGACTCCACTTTTGGTGTGGAACCAGAATGAACGTCTGTCACCCAATCGCACACAGCTGGTTCGGTTCTCATACGGCATCTAAACTTCCCTCACCAGTCCCTCTGGCACATTCCTTTTTTCTCAGACACGCCCATATCTTCTGTAATCGAAAAGTATGTATGATATTTTTTATAATGTGTGCATTCACTGAACTTCCAGGATAGGTATCGAGCACACGCAGGGAGAGGGCCCAGCAGCGTACATTGCCGCCACCATAACCAACAACAAGCCGCCAGAGCCTACCCCCGTCGTGGAGGAGAAACCGGAAGTGCAGGATTCAGACTCTGACTCGTCTAGTTAAAACAGGTAAGTCATTACTTACACCCTTTGAGTGCTGGCTGAAACTGCATAATTCTGTGCTGAACATACCTAGTCTATTTCCCTAAAAATACAGAGCGTTCATGATTTCTTAGCTATTAAAGTTAGTCATTTGGCACTATTCTTTCCAGTAGCCCAAACTGAGAAGTTTATTTACAAGAGGTACCAGATTCAAAAGTAATTTACTCAAATTTCAGTTTAGAATTTGAATTATGTTCAGACAGAATAAATAGATGATTACATAAATACATTATTATACAAAGTATTTCTGTTAAAACGTTTGAAGTTTAACAACTAGTCAAGAAAAAAATTGGCAGTAGGCTGTCGCTATTGTAATGGCCTTACAGTTCTGAGGGTTTCATAGACTTACTTATAAATAAAATTGTACGGGGCCCACTGTCCGTAATGTAATTTGTTTTGTCATATTTTGATATATTTATCCGTTTTAGGTCAACTTGAGATCATATCAGTAGTCTCATGTCCGTTTGTTTGTTTGTTTATTCCACCATCACGGATAAATGTCTGAACTGATCTCGACCAAACTTCATAGTTATAGTCTATTCATTCAAGAGCAGGTTTTGATGCCCATATCATTCAAAAATTACTGAATAGATTTAGGGTTTATAGGAAGACCAGAAGAGTTTTGTTTTTAATTTTCTCTTACACTATACATTATATTTCGACTGGAGTCTACTCATCCAGGATTTGGTTTTTAGATGTGCATATAATTTAAAACTCAATCCCATAGGTCGTGCCTGACTTTTAAATACCTGGGCCCATACCATCTGGATGCTTCCAGAAGGGATACGCCTCCCATTCTTCCTAAAGGAGAATACTCTCCGCGCACCCTCCAGATTCTTCCATAATGCCAGAGGCCTCCAGTGAACGAACGGGATGATGCAGGCACTGTCCTCCGCCTGGTGACAAGAGTAGGGATAGAGTGGGCCTTCCTTGGTGATGAGCATGCAGTTGGAGCAGCTGACCATGCCACAATATAGTGTATTTAATTGCTCATTGTTAAAATTTAGAGGTCAGAAGTGATTATTACTTTCCTGTGCTTACTTGCACTATAACCTCTGTATATATTTCTACATTTTTCTTGATTGTACTCCACCGATTCCTTTCTTTTCAGTTTTTGTGTTATAAAATGGTATTACTGTTAATAAAGTATTATGCCTGTGCCAATTGACCAATTAGATTAGAATCTGTATTAGTTTTTAGTACATGTGCCCTCTTTATATGTCAAATTTTGAAATATTAACCTAACTGGCATCCGTAGCTGCTTCAGATTTTTTGTTTTGTTTGTTTGTAGAACTTATTATCTTCATAAATTTATATTAAAATTTGCTGTACTATTGTGATATTTAACTCATTTTTGTGTAGAGGGAACTGTGATCTTTCTAAATATTCCAAAATTTATTACAGTCATAGCTTTCCCTAGCACTGAAAAAATTTCCAAAATCACCAAAAAAAACCCTGTAATTTCTAGAGGGTAGCACATTTAAATATAGCCATCTCTAATATGTTAAGTTTCTGCTAGATTTGTTATTTATTGCATATATCTACAGAGAGTTTCTCTCATTGGTTGGCGTGCCGTTGACTCCTCGCTCCCCGCTCAGCGACATGGCAACAAGGAGAGCACTTCGCTCACGTTATCCGTGCATGAGATGAGATAACAATTCAAATTAAGAAAATAAGAAGTAAGAACATTAGTACCGTATAATCTCGAATACCACCCGCCACCGAATAAGACCCGCACCCTTATTTTGAAAGAACAAATTTTTTAAAAAAGTAATGCCAAAATTATTTACGATTCCATGCCGTCAAAATCCACGAACACAGCAGCTGAACTTCAGGGCGCTGAATGCGACCAGTTGGTGTCAGTGTGTGATTATCAGCCGCCATCCATTCTGTATAGAGCTGTTTCAAGGCTTCTCTAAATGGACGGTTCACGGAGACATCCAGCGGCTGTAGCATAGACATCATCCTGCCCAGAATGACTGCTAGGTAGGTTTTCCCATCCTTGATATGTTTCTTCACAGCATCTGTTGTGTAGCCGCGGTAACTGTCGAAAACAAGTAAGCTCTTTTGTCCCAATAATGCACCAGGGCGACGTTGCCAGACACACCTTTACCCAGTCTTCCACAAATGAACTGTCAATCCAGCCAGAGTTCTGTGATCTGACGATAACACCAGCGCGTAGTTTTTTAGAGAGCGTCTTTCGCTTGAAAACAATGTACGGCGGCAATTTGGTTCCATCGACGAGAATAAACAACATTACCGCACACCGTTGTTTTTCATTACCACCTGTTCTAATGGTAACACTTTTCGCACCCTTAACATTCACAGTCCTGTCCACTGGCATTTCAAAGTTCTATGATCACCACTACATGTTAATAGCACATTTTTCTTCTTTCTCCAATCGCAAATCATGACTTGTCAATATCGTATTTCCTACCGGCGGCACAATTTCCAATAATTTTGGCTTCCCAAACTACTGTACTTCCAGTTTCTCACTCGCAGTAAAAGATCGCAAACGCTTTGTGGAATTCATGTTAATACTCTGAGAACGTGCGTGAGACTGACGCCAAGCGCGGAAGTAGTGTATACTGAGAGCGGAGAGAGCAGTTGCCAAGCCGCGCCGGCGGTGATGCCCGATTTACGCGCATTCGGAAAGATAAATTTCCCAAAATTTTAAATAAGACCCGCACCCAATTTTGGAAGCGATATTTTCGACAAAACAGTGCGAGTGATACTCAAGATTATACGGTAATTAAGAATTAAGAAAATGCTTTACGACAGCAGATGGAAATGTTCTCCTCCTGCATCCACACATTTCTGGCATTGTCTTAGGAAACTCTGGTTCACACACATTTCCTCATCTTCCATAATTGAGGCTATTTTTCTCTCCTGGTATGCTTCATAGCTCTCCATGATGAGCTCTTCAAAACCCCAGTTTCTTGTCCAAGTTATTGTAGGGATTTTGTAAGCGTATGTCCTAATTTTCTGCAATTCATTTACTTTCTCTTCATTACGCACATTTTTTTTACCCGTCACTTCTTATCAATAAAGAACCAGTTCCTCTCAATTTGTTTACGAGTTTCCGCACGGTCTCTCTATGTGGAGGGCGTACAACTGGAAATTGTGTTACAGATCGCCTAACGCCTTCCCTGCAAGACTCTGTTTTCACATTAATAACATACATAAATACCCTTTCCCTTACACATGCGGAGGCATTGTGGGAATTATAGCCCGAAGTAACACTTGACAACTCGAGAACAGCCAGAGCGACAGATCAGCACTTAATACGCGGACCTGAACTGCGAAGTGCGGGCATTCCTGCGCTGTGTAATAGGAAGTGAAGAATCAACGGGAGGCAGATAAGCTGGATGCGCCTGCCGGCCAACCAATGAGAGAAAGTCACTGTATTTTCTGAGAATTGTAATGTTCCTGGAGACCTTAGGAATTTCTGCAATAGGCAATGATGTTTTTCTGTGTCACATATTGATAATTTCTTGATTACACATATGTAACATTAATTTCTTTTCCTTCTATTACAGGAAGAAGATGTCAATTGTTACATGCAACTACCTTCAAAGCTAAACAAAGTAACTAACAGCCAACCATTTTTTGAGCTTACTATATTCCATAAGGTATGACTTTTAAAACAAACGGACAATACTCATTCACCTAGACTAAAGTTTTAGATGTTGAGAGGAAAAAAATAATTAAAACTAATTAGTACCTAATAGTAGATTTTCGTATTACAAATACCATTAATTATGTGATGTTTCATGTAATATTTTGATGAGAGCGTAGGGCTTATTTTCATGATATTTATTTTTTGAATGATATGTTTTACTTGTCACAGTTCTCCCCTTCATGTAAATGGCCGAGTATAGACCTGTTAAAATGTGTATATTATAATAACCGAGTTGAAATCCACTGAAGTAGCTAATTGTAAAGCTTCACTGCTATTGAACCTTCAAGAAACAAATTTTTCAGAGGCATATATTGTAAATAAACTTAACTATATAACTATATTTACAAAAATCATATCATATGATTATACCAGGCGGCTCGTGAGCGCCATACTTTTTACGTACAATTGTCCCGCATGCACTAGTGATGCATGGGAAGCCTAATCACTTCTTTTCGAAGGAGTGCAACAACGTGCTGTATTGTGGATGTTAGCAGTCATTTTACTGCACATGTTCCATAACAGGGTGCATTTGTAAATACGCCAAAAGTGTGGAAAATAAAATGTAATAACTTATTAATTTATACATGTGTAAACATTCCACTCTTAAAGAGTTGTTTGTATGAAACAAAAACTAATCCTGTTCGGCAAAATACGTGTGTAGAAGGTAGACGTCTGCCTGGAGCTTCGGCTGCATCTCACCAGATTCTCCACAGATTAAAATGATGTCTGTGTATTCGTCATTGTTGAACACACTAGCCATTGCCAATATGCAGACGGCCTAGTACTATGCGGTCGGAAACAACGTTTACTAATCCAAGGCGTTGCATTAGACGGGTCGCGCTGAGGAACATGCTGTGAGTGACCGTCTGGTTGTTCTCTCTTCATATTCTGACGTAAACTGCCTGCTGGTAGTAGTGCCTCTGTGAAAATCAGTTAGTAGACATCCCATTCATCATTTGTGCACGCGGGACATTTATAACTAGAAAGTAGGTACGGTGCTCGCAAGCTGCCTGGTACATCATTTAAGTGGTACAGCATTACCAATATAAATCTGTACATATTTGTTAAATATAGAGGATTTATTTTGAGTGTCAGGACTTGACGCTGATTGCAGTGCGCTGTAAAGCATATTACATAAACACTGCAACTAAATTCTTACAGACAATAATACAGTATAAATACTGCAAGCCCTATTGTTAGATTATGAAGTGTTGATGCTTTTAATATATTTTTTTGTATTTTTCTAATGCAAAGCAATCTCCGTACAGGCCATGAAGGTTCTTGGAGGGATGGAAGGTAAAGGCTTCCACTATCCGTAACCTCAGCACTTGGTGGAGTCAAGTGGTTAAACTGGCTGCGTTTGCCCCACGGGAATTAACCTGGTACTCATTTTCTGTGTAGTCTGATTGAACCTCAGGGCCAAGTGGACCTCCAGAAGTGAAAATCTTGTTTCTTAAAATTTTCAACTTCCTTATGGAGGATCAAACCCACATCCTTTCAGGTGAACCGAGCATACCTTTAGCGCCCCAGCCAGGCAGCCCCTATTTTGTTTTTTGACTTGATCAAATTCTGATATTTTCAAATGCCATTCATTTAATGAGATTTCCACTTATGAAGAGGTGTATGGCCCTGAGGTTCACTCAGCCTACGCAAAAAATGAGCACCAGGTTAATTCGTGGGGACAGACGCAGTCAGGCGTACATCTAACCACTCTCCCCCACCAAGTACCAAAGTTACGGATATTCGAAGCCTTCACGTTCCTCTCCTCCAAGGGCGTTCATGGCCTGTATGGAGAAGTATTATTATTGTTATTATTTTATGAATCTGTTTGCAATTAGAGCAAATGCCCAGGTATCAAAATAATATATATCTTAGATAAATTATGACTATAAAGTGAACAATGAAAGGGTTGCTTCAGAATAGCCTCAGGCTCCATGTTGAACGAGGTAGCTATACATCGTGTTTCAATAACCATGTAAGGACGTGCCATGACAACCGATTCAAATCCCGCTACAAATACAAGATGTTATTGACATCTGATGCGGAGCCTGGTATCTGGAATATAAAATGAAAACAACATTGTAATGGTTGCAGATGTGATTATGTCATATCTCGGAAGCGGTACGTTATTTTAACCTTTCTGCTTGTCTTGGTGTCCTCTACTCACTGCTGCAGGTTGTGCACATAATTTTGAAACGCCTTATAAATATATGGAAATATATATTTTAAATATATATACCTCTTAAATTATCAATTATCAACTATTTCAACTTTATAAATTGTCAGCTTTTGAGATATAACTGATTCACTAGAAAAGTTTTCTTTTTGTATGGGGAATGTCTAAGACAAGTGACAGAAATTTGATCTCTCACGACGGTTGAAATTCTTGGACAAAGAAACATTGCCTGTCACTTAGGAACTTGAGTAATAAACTACCTTTCTATATTATGTATTTTGAATAAATTGTTTATTCAGGTTTCCCCATAATTGGAGATTGCTGAACTAACATAGCTTCCAAAAGAATTAAATTATTTTGTGATCTGGTATTTAAAAGAGACAAAAAATAGGGTGGTTACAGTTTAAGATGATATCTGTAATATCAAATAGAAAAATTATTCTGAATGACAAAATATATTGAGAGCTTAATGCAAAACTAACATATTTAAAAATCTTGGACTTTTCAGTAGAGACAAAATAACATTTTTAAATGCAAAAATTGTTGATATTCCACCTCTGAATGAAGGCAAATTTATTATTTTGTAAAGTATCAAAAAATCACATATATAGGAAGTGTTCTTTATATGAAACATGTTTGGAATGTTCTATAAACATTAGCAAAATCACTAATTATGTTAATTTTGTCTGGTTAATTTCTCTAGCTCAGGGGCCAGTTGATTGCGTTCGTCTTAATACAAATCTTTGTTTAGATTAAACATATTACGCTACAATCCACCACAAAAACATGCAATAGTGAATACAGCCCGCTGTATAGATTTAGCATCAGGAAGAGCATTCGAACATAAAACTAGGCCAAATACGTACTCAGTGTCAACCTCAGGAAATTGGGAAAAAGGTCAGGAAGAGGACAACTAGTATAAGAAAAAATACATTAATTTTGTTTGTCTTTGCAAAGAAATATTACTTTTCATTAATTATCTTCTTTACTGTTATGGCTACACATACCCTCTTTCTTAACTGTTTGATTCTGTTTTATTTGACAGGCGGAAACGATGGTACACTGTCCGTTTCACATTAAAATGTTGAAGTTTCATTTATAACAAAATTCTTAACAGACAGTTTGTTTATCTCACATAACATTTGTGAGCAGGTTATATAGTTATGAATGGTATCGTGTATATTTGAAAGTGAGTTACAATTTTTGGTCTCTGAATAGAATAATTAATTTGCTATCAACTGGTGTAGAAATTTAAAAGTGTCAATTTTTGTAGTTGTATTAGTTTGACACTAGATCCTCAATATATCCAAAAGTATTTCATATTTAAGTAAGCCTCTGTCAAGCAAATGACCATTAATCTGTGCAAGTCTCACATCTCTTGTTACAATAACCTTCAAAGTGCACATAAACTATCATTGAAAAAGGCTATAATATTACTCCTCCCTTTCCATTCCAGAGCATGCCATAAGTTTCATCCAAGTTCATTACTGTCTGAATCAAAATTTGGAACAAACACACATAAGAAGCTAGGAAAATCTAATTTATATTCACAATCAAGATATTAAACTCTGTATACATAATATTATTGATATCTTCGTAAAAACAAAACTGACTCTGGTCAAATAAACATGTGATTCCAAATGAATATTATGTGATAATCTTCATGTTTTAAGTTCAGTAAAATAATTTTAAAAGTAACGTAAGTTCTGAGAGAAAGTAATGTTGATATATTATTATTTAAACATTCAAAAAGTAATTTTCTTCAAATATACTAATCTTCTCAAATATATATACTTTTTTTTTTTACTCACCGGGTTCCTTTGGACAGAAATCTATTTATAGATCATTTTAAAGTACATACTCAACAAACGCATTGTAATATATATCTGTTAATAATTATAATGATGTATATTAAACCAGATTCTTTGAGGTTAAGCTTAGTGTACATAAGTAAGCTATTGTAATTGCATTAAGCATTACAGACCGAGGTTATTAACTTCTATTGATCAATCAGTCATCAATCAATCTGCATTCAGGTGGCAGATTCTATGAATATGTATAAGATATACAGGACATTAACTGTGAAATACTAGTAATTATATTATATGTTGTACAGAAAATATATAACCAACTGTGTACATTATCAGAATAGTATGTACATAGGTACTTGTAATTCCAGAAACTTTGAACTGACTGGAAAAGGTACAGAGCATTCCATATAAGCAATGAACTTCATTTTTAAGGTCTGTCTTGATTGATCTGACTTATTTCTTACTTGAATGGATTTATTATCCACCTAATCAATATATTACATTAATTCACTTAGTTAGGACTAATTTCAACCACTGAACTGGTCATCTTCAGACAAATTCGCACAACAACACTATCAGCTACTGAACGGTGCACTCCTCGGTAAGTTTATTTTCTTGTACATGGTCCGTCTTCGTACTTTTTCACATCCACTTCTCTAAGACCAATTTTTTTCCCATTTTCCTTTTTAGATATCCTTTACATCGTCCACATGGATTGATATGACTTAAATTCTTCACTTCAACATCTCAATATCCCTTAGTTAAAACAGCATTGTATCTTTTTATAGAAGATTATACCCACACATCTATATTGTACTAAGGAAGAGATAATATTATCAACTTAATCGCCTCAACAAGATATCTTAAAGATGCTCAGATACCCTTTAATTTTAATATAGCAGCATAGTGTTTTTTCTTAGAGGACTGGATTTATGATTATCATCAATTTCATGTGCACGGCCATCTTCTTATATACTCACATACTCACACTCATATATTCACATTATTAACTGTTCATCAAGACTGATGATTCATACATGGACTACACATACTACTGTATGATTCCACTGTATATGTGTCTGTTTTGACTAAGTGTGTTTTCAACTTTTGAAGATTCATGGTCCTAGTTGACCTTTTAATAAGACATTTTATTTTTAAGATTGCTATGTCCTTCATGGAGCCTGTCTTGTCGGAAGGTAGCTGAAGATGATTGGTTCAGTGGTTGAAAATAGTCTTAACTAAATGAATTAATGTAATGTATTGATTAGGTGGATAATAAATCATTTCAAATAAGAAATATACAGGACATTAACTATCAAATACTAGTATATTATATGTTGTACAGAAAATATGTAATCAACTATATACATTATCAGAATAGTATGTACATAGGTACTTTTAATTCCAGAAACTTTGAACTGACTGAAAAAGGGCACAACTGGCTACACAATGTTTAAACACGCTACCGAATACAGTGAAAATTCTCAATAATGGTACCTTGCATGGCAGCTTCAGGATATTCTATCACGTCACTACCAATCAGCACAGAGGACAGTTGAATCCTTGAAGAGTATCCAGATGGGGAAATGTAAGAATGATACATTAATTCATGAAACGTACAATTCAGGCAACTACAATACTTCTCTGTTAAATGTCATGAGTGTTGAGAAATCTTTATACTACATAAGGGATTGCATCAAATTCCCACAAATTAAAACTAAGTGCCAGATCTTCTGGGCTTATAAGCATGACATTTTTGAAGGCCTTAACATTATCAATAATCTGCCATTTAGAAGAGAAAAAAGAAATCTGGAAAATACAACTATAATCTTGCAATGTGCTTAAAGGAATTTAGTGACAATGTTGAACCTTAATCATAACTGATAACAGAATTCCGTGCCACAGTTGATGAAGTCAGATCAGAGTTCATGAGTACAAGATGTCCATCAGCAATGGATTATTGATATATTGGAGGCTTTCTCTTGCAGATTTTGTCTATAATCTATTGCACCTGAAATCAAATTATATTATTTTATCAAAATAATATAAAATACAGTTTATAAATATAAAATTGTGACATTTCCACACTAGATACAGATGTCCATTTATTCATTTAGCCCTCTTCCAGGCAAGCATTTTTTATAGCACAGTCAGGCAAGCTGGGTCCAATGGACCTCATACATCTTTCTGCACTATACACTATTAACATTTTGGTTGCAATTTAAGCCAGTACCTATGGTACATCATCATCATCATCATCATCATCATCATCATCATCATCATCATCATCATCATCATCATTTAGTGTAGTAGCGACAAGTTCACAAAGGTAGCTTCAATAAAACAAAGTTCCCGTATAGTAATTTACTATATAATAATAATAATAATAATAATAATAATAATAATAATAATAATAATAATAATAATAATAATAATAATAATAATAATAATAATAATAATAATAATAACAACAACAACAATAACAATAACAACACCAGAAATGAACATTTGTTCTGTAAATGTTGAATCATCTACAACATTTACACATTATCCAGAAATTCACACGATTTTTCTTGTGCATGCCAGATTTTACTGAAAATCAATATTTTAGCTAATCTGTCAATATACATACTGTATATATAAACACGAATGAGAATCTTCTCAAAACTCCTGAAGCACAAGAAGTTAGGAGGTGCAATTTGCACTAAAATATTCTTAAACATCTCAATAATGCAGAAAAGTCCTTATTTTCCTTTAAAAAAATATCATGTAATATGTACTCCTCATGCAGACTTATCAGAATGCTATTCAACACTACAAAAACTAGGAGTAGTGTAACAACAGTGTATCATACAGCATTTAAAGAACATACTTAGAAACATGTTTCAGTATTTCACTTTCTGTGAACCATTAATCGTACATCATACATGCTAAATAAAGTCAGGTGTAATGGACTCCGCTTGTCCTGTTAAAGATTCAAAAAAGGAAAATGCCTTCTTAATACATTTTCACGGTCTCAAAATAAGATAAAGCTTCTCTTTTATTTATACTGGGTGTCTCACCTAAGACTCATCAGGCACCTTTTCTCTGGTAGTTTGGAGGATATTTTCAATTTTGTCTTTGTAATGGGCTAGTGGTCTTACCCACCCAATCTCTTTTACGTTTTATTCTAGCCCGACCTACCTCGTTGTTTTCAACCTCTTTGCTCGGGATGTCTTTCTGCCATTAAACTGGCCTGTTGAACGCACAGTTTCCATGGTGTGTTGTGAGTGAAGTAGTGTGAGGGACTGAGAGTGTATCAGAGAGAAGCACTGGTTACCTGTGTTTGTACACGTGCTGGCTGAAATACCACACATCTACACTAACCAAGAATATGGTGTATGTTTACGGCTCCTGCTGTTGTCAAGGAATACCGTCGGTGCTTTCGGACGCGTCGAATTCCTGATCGTAGAGTGTTCACCAGAGTTTTCAGCACATTGCGTGAAACAGGTATTCTTCCAAGTTCCCATCTTTTTTCTGAACGTGTAGTTCAACAACACGTTGTTGAAATGGTGCAACGTAGTCCTGCCACCAGCACACGGCCACTTTCTGCACGAACGCGTGTACGGCTAACATTACATGCGGAAAACGTGTACGCATTTCGAAACTTCAAAGAGGTTGGGTGAGTAAGGCACATACGTGCGCGACACTAGTCCAAAAACAAATGTACATTAAATGTGTTCTATCTCGGAAAACATTCGTAATAGGACATACACTGGCGGCCAAAAGTTTCCGGATGAGGATTGAACTGTTAAAGAATGGACTGAGATTAAAAGAAAACAACATACCTATGCAAGGAATTGACAAACATATATTCTAAAACTAATATTTTACAATTACATTATGTTTGAGCAAGAAATAGACTCTCACAGATCACATCAAACTCTCTTCTCGTCAAAGAACCCCCCTTTGCTGCAAGTATACTTTAAACTATTCTCAGAACACGTTTTTCGCACACTGATGCAGGTATACTTTGCCCGACATTCTGTAAGATGTCTCACAGTTTTCTGATGAAGGAGGACACTCTTTTTTGGACTTGCCAATCCAACACCTCCCACAGCAGCTCAATTGGATTTAAGTCCAGGGATTGGGGGCCATTCCATTAAAAACAATTCCCCAGCATTTTGCTTGTTTTGCAGATAATTCATGCAATAGCAAAACATGTATTTGGGGTCATTGTCTTGTTGAAGGACAAGCCCACGTCCAATAAGTTGCTGTCCAGACATAACGAGATAGGATGGAATGGTAGCCTTTTTTGTCCAGTGTTCCTTGAATTCGGTGCAGTGTACCAACTCCACCGAATGTGAAACAACCCCAAACTATCTCAAAGCCCCTCCATGTTCCCCTATAAATCAGGATGCATTTTTCCGATGCTGAATGTCAAACATAAATGCGTCACCATTGTCCAAAAATCTTCGAAACTTGGTTACAGTAATATAATCTGCCATTAAACATATTCGTGCGGGTACATATGTTTTGCCGAAAACTTTTGGCCGGCAGTGTATGTCTATATGAAGATTTTTGCTTCAAATGCTCTTCCCTGTCCTACCCCTGAATACTGACCTTTCCTCCTGGGACACCCTGTGTATCTAGCATCAAAATAAACAGTCATAAAATTACACCATTCTCATAATCGTGCATTATAATACCTAAAATGTAGACGAGCTGAATCCAGTGAACTCCGTGACTGTTTGCCCCAATGAGGATTAAAGCGGAATTTCTAAAACCTCACGATATAGCGAATTGTTTCAGAACTGATGGACAATATCTTTAAAATGTGTACATATGTATAGAACTTAATATATAAAATTAATTTACCTTATTACATTACTTTCCATTGGTGATATTATATAAACAGTTGTAACGACTGTTCATATAATAGCCAAGTTTTATAACGCAGGTGCTTTTCCCCATGTCTCGGACAAAAGCATTTGCACGGCAGCTACAACCAAAGACAAGATGACCACTGAAAGAAACTACTTCCAATAATCCTGTAAATAAATATGTAATATAACTACATGGTTACGTCATGAAAATATTTACAGTTATATGTGTGCATGTATACCATATTATATACATTATATGTTAATTGCAAGGAAAATGAACCAACTTATATACCAATACTTAGATGTATTTTAGATAGTGCCATGTGTGAAAGAATGAAATAACTTTTGATGGAGGCAGATAACAATCAGGAAGAGAATTTCTGCACTTGATTAATTCTTACTAAGTTTAAGTGCTACTCTGAACGCTTCAGAATTAACATCGCAAATGATTACTTGTGCTTTTGTGGACCTTCACAAACGGGGGACCATTTACTGTTTGACTGTGCCACGTTTGGAAGGACGAGATTTGAACTTGAGTATCACCTAAACAGTTGTAATCTGTCCGACTCTTTGGCTGAACGGTCAGCGTACTGACCTTCGGTTCAGAGGGTCCCGGGTTCGATTCCCGGCCGGGTCGGGGATTTTAACCTTAATTGGTTAATTCCAATGACATGGGGGCTGGGTGTATGTGTTGTCTTCATCATCATTTCATCCTCATCATGACGCGCAGGTCGCCTACGGGTGTCAAATAGAAAGACCTGCACCTGGTGAGCCGAACCCTTCCTGGGATATCCCGGCACTAAAAGCCATACGACATTTCATTTTTCAGTTGTAATCTGGAACTTTCAGAGCCATTACACCATCTGTTCAGGAAATCCTGCTGCTACAAACAGTTCCTTAAGTTCATTCACAACATCTTCAATAATTTAGTTTCCTAATTTTGTGTCAAGGACAATATTTTTAAAAAATGATCAAAACTATAACTCTTGTATACTCATGTCAGGATGATGAAAATCCACAGCCTGTTTCCAGTCACTTGACCGGGTCAGGAATGGAATGAATGAAGCTCCCATCTAGCGGCGAGGATAGGAATTGCGCCGGCTGCCGAAGCCTGTCGAACTCCTCTGGGGCAATGATTAATGAATGACAGATGAAATGAAATGAAATATTGGAGTGTGTTGCTGGAATGAGAGATGACAGGGAAAACCGGAGAACCCGGAGAAAAACCTGGCCTGTCTCCGCTTTGTCCAGCACAAATCTCACGTGGTGTGGCCGGGATTTGAACCACGGAACCCAGCGGTGAGAGGCTGGTGCACTGCCACCTGAGCCCGAAAGGCTCTAAACTGTCAGGATATTTAATAAACAAATAAAATAAATAAATAATTCTTAGTATACCATCTCATTAATACAAACGAGAAAAGGACGTACAGGGTGATTTGTGTGGAGTTGCCACTCACACCTGTGGAGCTGTTTCTGAAGACATTTTGGGCAAAAAAAGAAATCATCGGTCCTGTTCAAATACTTATAGAGTTACCATACAGTAAGTTGTTTGTAAAACATATTTTTCTTAATTTCTCTCACTTGAAGGGTAAAATTAAATTAAATTAACTCTTCATAAATAATCCTTTATTTGATGAGCTTAAGTTTGGAAGCTCAGATATATTTTGAATGCCTTAATTGCTTTATACAAAAATGTTGAACTACATGTTTCTTATAATAGAACATTTGTTGCAAATTACATCGATTCTAGCCACTCAATGCATGGGTTTCATTACGCAGTTTACAAAACATTTTCATGTCACCATGAACTTTGATACACTGACCCACATGCTTGTGAACCACACTCCTTGCTCTTCATGGCCACTTTGAACTTCAAATTTGTTGTCCATTGAAATCAAAATTGTATCCTTTATTTATTGTACATCAACTTTTAATCTGATTATTATTAACTGTACAGGATGCATCACAAGTTAGGGCGCAAGCAAAAATGGTGGAACGTACATGATAAGAGAACCAAAAATGCTTCAGTGAACTTGGCGTCACAATTGAATCATCCTCGAGATAATGGCAGACGTACGTTGATGCTCCGTCACTGAGGTGATTTCTTGTACACGTGGACGTATTGTGTGCTTTACATGTTTGTACCCCCCAGTGCTTTCGTTCTAGTTAGTACTGAAACATTATACTTTTATCATTAAATTTCTGTATGAAGCAAGTGGAGAATTCAAAACCCCATGTCAAACTTCAGAATATAAGCCAGTGAAATAAAAAATTACTTGGGGAGAGTTTATTTTATTTTATGTTATTCTTCCGATGAAATGAACCAAAGAGAAATATATTCAACAATCAGCCCTGTAAATGGCAGTATCTCCTCATGAATCAGTCTGTATAAATTCTCTCCTGCTTTCTCCAGGACACAGTGTCCGCAGCAGGCCAGTGAAAGCAACAAGCAGGTGGACCAATGCTGGGCTCCACGTGGCTTCAATCATCGTCCAAAGAACAGCCAACCAGAGACTACCCCCCATCTCCTCCCCCCCCCCCTTACCATGGTAGACCAATAGGCAAACAGCACACTGCAGCCTGAACTATATATTGAGGTGGAATTCCAACACCACTCCAGTCCACCGACAGCTTAACAGCAGTGGAAGACAGCAGAACCCTTGAGAATGCCAAACAGTTTTGGTGAAACGTTGGGACTACCAATGCTCCTGATTGACCCTAAGAGAAGCTACTTCTGACCCACTCTTCATTTTATAGGTTCATCTTTGCTTATCAGGATTTGCTTTAAGAGTCGTAAAAAGGAAGTAACGGGTGAGTGAAGTCGTGTTCCCTGCAGAATCCTTATAGAAGATAAAATCCTAGTGTGGGCCAGGTTTTCTCCACACAAGTGTACCTAGTACAAATGCATCCATTCTTTCAGAGCAAGAAAGACAGATGCTTTTCCTCATCATCGTCATCATCACCATCACCACCTTCTTCTTTATCTTAGTCTTCTTCAGCATAAGGAGTCTCGCTGGGTGAGGCAGGGTTGCCAACTCTTCCGTATTATATGGGAATTCCCATATTCTTCTGAATTTCTAAGCCGTAACCCGTCTCTCATTTTAATTTAATCCGGGAAGTCTCATTTCCCGTTTTATCGGGAAGGGACACCAAACCGACATTTAACCCTGTCGCGCATTTTAAAATCTCTATTTTCTGGGAGACCATTGTACCATCGATAACATGACTTCGTCGATACGTGGCGGTATGAGCTATGACGACAATACCGCTTCTACTTAACACTCCAGTCAGCGACCTTCAACTTTGTCATTTTGTTTGTGAATTGGTTTTGTTCACATTCAGCTGATGTTGTATGTCGATTTTGGATCTGCTTTAATTTAAGTCAGGCAGAATGCATAGACACAAAACTCCTCCTAAAAAATAAGGAAAATATTGATGTAAATCTGATGAAAGCTGATTTACAAATGAAAGTCACTCTTAACTACACTTACAAATGTCACGCAGTTGTAGAATATGTAAAGATTAATCATCAATTTCCAGCTTCTCCAAAAATGTAAATAAATATAATTTTTAGTAACATTTCTGTAAAGTGTTATGTAGTATGTGTTTGTTTGTTTGATGCAATTTATTTTATGATCTTTTCAATTATTGTTATTTATATTAGTCATTATCTTGCATCAAATTCTCCTTTATTTTGACAAGAAGTTGACAACTCTAGGTTGGAGTCACTGATGTAAATTTTCTTCTGCCACAAACGTTTATCTTGTACCATCTCCTCCACAAGTCTGTGCAGGTTCATGCTGTCCATCCATCACCTTCTGAGATACCCTCTACTCCTTTTTCCTTTTAGCAGTATTTCCAGTTTCATCCTTCCTACATATTCCTGGTTCCTTCTTTTGGTGTGCCCATACCATCCAAGACCAACTTCCTAGACCTTTCCAGATACTGTCCTCTCACTTCATACTTTATCAAGCCTTGTATGTCCAGCTGCAAACCTCAGCGTGCCACATCCAGTTTATGAGCTCATTCATTCAGATTTCTGCTCCATAAATCATAGTTGCTGTGACTACTGTCTTGTGGATCTTTCATTTCAAATTTTCTGTCACACAACACACTAGGCACCTTCCTCCAGTTCTATCATGATAGTGGTATCCAGCTTTTTGAATGGTCAGCGTTGAGGCCTTTGGTTCAGAGGGTCCCAGGTTCAATTCCCGGTCATGCCAGGGATCTTAATCCCCTCTGATTAATTCTTCTGGCCCGGGGCTGGGTGTTTGTGTTTGTCCCAACACTTTCCTCTTCATATTCACACAACACACCACAGAAACACGCAATAGTGATTACATCCTTCCATGTAGGGTTGGTGCCAGGAAGGACATCCGGCCGTAAAACAGGGCCAAATCCACATGTGCTACACAGTTCGCACCCGCGACCCTACAGGTGTGGGAAAAGCGGTAGGAAGAAGAAGAAGAGTGGTATCATTTCTTCTTCCAGTCTCACAACTGATTCCTTTTCTCTCAGCTTATTTTATCTTATCTTCATTTCTCCACTTCTCAGTTCTTCCCTCTGTTGTTATAACCGTTTCTCTGCTTTCTTCTATGTGTCTGAAAAATACCACGTCATCACCGAGGGTAATCGACAAAGCTGCCTCTCTCCTTACACCCTCGCTCAACATAACTGTCTTTTCCATAACACTTCTCTAAAATGTGTACAGTCTCCCAATAAATATGACCCTATTTTTATTACATCACCCAGACTATTACCTGCAATGTACATAAAAACAGAAGAAGTGGGAATATAAATTATTCACTATGTGCATCTCTGTTTACATTTTGAAATTCTTTTCAGTGTCATTCCATTCATGCTTACAAGTGTGTTGCATAGTCATAAATAACAGAATTTAATCAATAATATTAATCATTATATTTAGAGTCTTATTCAAAAGGGCATTAACGAATAAGTCATTCCATATTATATAGTAGAAATACTTTGTAGAGTTCGGTTTTTGTGATTTTATGAATAACTTAAGAGATCTCTCTCCAAAGTAAAAAGCAGGGGACGATATAGCAATGGTGTGGACATTAATAAGTGATGTCACACGTTAGGATTAAGCCTTTTATGAGCTAAATTGTACTACATTTGTTGTAAAAAATATGAATTATAGATTACATCATTAATTTAATAGCAGAATACAACTTCATTCTGAAATGGCATGCTCCATCACTCACACAGAAGGCATTTTGAATTCTATAAAATGCTCCTATTGAGTAATTTACTGTAAAAGATTCAGAATTAAGATTACTGGAGTTGGGTGTCTTATCTCATCGTTTCTCAATATCAAAACAAGAACATAAAACATCTTTTGCCTTTTCTGCCCTTTTCTGCAGCAATTATGGCTAGAATACATTCTACATAGATTACTGTAACTTACATGTAATCATATTATAACTTATAGCTTATCTTTCAAAACCACAGCATTGATTTAAACACCTCTGTGGGACCTTACAAAACGGACACACATGAAAAGAGATAAGCTATTTCCATGTGTTGTGAGTTTTGCAGTATCTACTAGCATTGAAATCTCATTTTCAGTTTTTGGGCCATTTCAGGACCAGTAGGGTCCTCCCTGGAATGGATGTTGCAGAAGTAATGACAGAGAGAATGGCAAACATCTAATTATATCAATACACTATACTAGTTGTCCGGCTCCATGGCTAAATGGTTAGTGTGCTGGCCGTTGGTCACAGGGGTCCTGGGTTCCATGCCCAGCAGGGTCAGGAATTTTAACCATCATTGGTTAATTTTGCTGGCACAGGGGCTGGGTGTATGTGTTGTCTTCATCATCATTTCATCCTCATCACAATGTGCAGGTCACATACAGGCGTCAAATCCAAAAAAAAGACCTGCACCTGGCGAGCTGACCATGTCCTCGGACACTCCCAGCACTGAAAGTCATACGACATTTCATTTTTTCACTAGTTTATTAATGTTATAAAACAGTGAAAAAGTGTTTAAAAAGTAGAGATAGTATGTTTCTCAGCAAGAAAATATTGTTTAACACACTGATACTTCAGAAAAACAATAGAATGATATATTTTATAATGAGCAAGGCAAATTAATAAACTGTAAACATATTTTGATTTAATTTAACTCACCAGTTCAAGTAAAATCTATAAAAGTTCACAAATCAGATTCGTTCGTGAAGGTTTTCCTCTTCATACTCCTGCATCATCTGCTCTTCAACAACCCCCACCTATAGATCATTCCATGTTAAGAAAACAGTATGCTCTTATGGACCTACAATGAGCAGACACATAATTCCTCATGATTAAGAAATATTATGATGTAATTTATACTGCATTATGAAAGAAAGAAAAAAGGATGCAGCATTTTTTGCCCATGCATTATTAAAATAACTACTGAAGTTTTTCTGTGTAAGGGAAGAAGCACAATGACTTTGTTGCCTTCCTTCTGAGTTGTTCTGGTACACGTAACGTGTAATCCGTTACTTTGTGGATCCTGGCAGCTTATTACTGTTGAAGAGAAGTCGTCTATTTATGTGATGCGTATGTATTTAGTCTTTATATCAGTGTATTCTTGTGTTGAGTGAGTGTTCTGTGATTAATTAGCCTGTGTGTGCGATTTCTTTCTTCAACGTTAATTTTCTCAATGGATTGGGCTAGGGAAGAAACCAAAGTAAACTCTGCTTAATTTGCAGCTTATTTTCTTCTCCCTGTTATCTGGAACTTAAAAACTGAATTTCACTAATTTACGTACCACCGTTTTCCTGTAAAGCTGTTGAGCAGAGCCATTTGTAACGGCAACTCTGTTGCCATAAGAGCAATACTGTTTTCTTAAGATGGACTGATCTACAGCCATAATTTTATATCAGTTCAAAAACAGCAAGTTGCTTCCTAGTGACACCTGACGCTGATTACTTGAAGGTGTCAGAACAATGCTAATTCCATTGAACGCTCTTTCACATTCTGCATAAGTATGATGACAAGCATCAATGGCATCTCAGAGTGGTTTCTCATTGCCACTCTAATGCCCTGATTATTCTCTAAATCCAGAGAGAAAATTATTCAGAATATTTCCAGTCAAAAAATGGTGCGCATGCACCAATCAATCAATCCGGTTATTTCATTCCCACTCATCATACGAGGAGTGGGTGGGCCATCAGCTATACTAGTAGCTCTTTGGCCGTGGGTGAGGAGTAAAAGCATGGAGAAAAAAGTAAAAAAAGGCATGCACCAAGCGTTACTAGTGGTAGTTAAATGCCTCATGCATATCTGTAACTGATTATAATAAGTAATACCAGCACTGATCACAACGAACTTCAGTGGGCGGTGTGCTACCAAACAGTAATTACCAGTGGTGGTATTACATACCAGCAATTACCGGCTCGCTTCCAACACTATTTTAGAACCCATGCTGTTTCAGAATGGAAGTTGTCAAAGTGTCTGCTCTCACATGTGTATATTGAAATAACCTCTAATTTATTCCTGTATTGATGTACCTTGCAATGTGGTCTTGTACATGATATCACAAGATTTCTTACACTCTGCAACTCACCAGAATCTGTTTCAACCGTATCTTCAAAGTCCTTAAACACTGCTTATGTACAGACCATATTTATTGAAAGCTGTCTATATTTGTGTAATGTAAATAATGCAAACGCACAAACACAATTTTAACTGGTAGTTGTAAGTCAACAAACAAGAAGGGCTCATGTACTTAAATTTGTGAAACTTATTGTACAATACTACTACTTATTGATAATGGTCTCATATCGTTCATTACATTCACTTGACTACACTTAACGAGGTAAACAAGTTTCCTTGTTGAAGCATTTTCTGTTTTGAGTTGCTGATGAGGACTGCTTTAAAAATACTTTATTGTCGGCATAGCACTGTGTTACATTAAATGCGTTTATAACTAAGAAATCATTATACAAGGCATAAAGGAGAAATTGGCATGGTACTGGAATAACAAATGAAAGTATTACTAAGCAGTGAATAAGTTGAAGAAAATATTTACACCTTATTAATACAGCATTTGCCATATGGACAAATAATGGGTCTCAAAAACAGGATCCTCATGTTTTTGAGATGCTGTTTCATCAAATGAACCTCTCCCCTTTCACAGCCACGACTTCACATATGCCTCTAAATTAAATGTATACAATCTATACTAACAAAAATAGATCTTAGAGTATATGGAATTTTGTTTTGAGATTTCAAGCTCGCTGATTAACTTACAAATTTTATAAAATAAATATTGACAGGGCAAACCCAACAACGAAGAGTAGCATTTTCCATGAGCTTAGTCAATACAGAACTATCCAAGACCAAGTTTATTGATTCTGAATGTACCAATGTCAGATACAAGCATTCATCGTGAGAAAACTACACAACAGGAAGTGCTCTAATGAGGTTTTCTCAATAAGTGTACTGAGATCCTGTAATGAGCTGTACTTCATTTTAAGTTGAAGTGTGTACATAAAGTCAGTAGGCACTTCTGTACATCTGTCAAGCATGATCAGCAAATAAGAATAGGAAATGTTTCTTCCAGAATCACAAGCGTTTGGGGTAATTCTTTCTCAGGTAATAACTTTTTTTTTTTTAATGAAATGTAAGTAAAATATAGGCCTACTTGTTTTCTTACCAAATATAATTCAGATAAAGAAAATATTTGTTATGATTCAGAATTGCTTACTGATAGAAATAATTTGCATGCTGCACTTTATTTACATATATTCTATTTATTCAGTTCCACTGAATAAGAAAGCGCAATTGGCTGCGGGACATAGTTATTAAGATAACGCATTGATTTAAAAAAATGTTGCATGTCTTTAATAAGTGTATCATATATAATCCCTGTAATGATTATATTAAGTAGGTGTAAGTAGTTATAATTAATGTTACAGTTTAGGCAAGGTCAGTTTCTACGTCAAAGTAGAGGGCAGTTTGTCAGCCAGGCACTGTTTCCCATTGCAATGATTTTAACTTGTACATATATCCATAAATTCCTAGCTTTGTGAATAGTAGTTCTTAAATACTACACAATCAAATATGATGTAACGCGTTTGCAGGGCTCTTTTTCAACTGGAACGTGTTCCTGTGAACTGGTCCATATAACACACATTTTAAAAGCACAGTATTTCAAAACTAGGAGTGTCTCCATTTTAAATTCTTATTTGTGGTTGTTGCCAACTTAAATCAATGGTCAAGTAAAAGGGAAATCTCACAATTTGATGCAATCATAAAATAAAAAATTAAATCCCAATTCTGTTATACAATGCCTTTGCTGGCAAGACCTTGTGTCTACGCTGCAAATTTGTTACTTTCATTGAGCTGTCTCCATCTCATCCTGGGCTTTGATAATATGAGGTATGAGCGACGCTAGTAATGCCATTCCTCATGCAGCCAGTCCCTGTTATGAATGAAAACGTTGCTCACAGGGTCGGTTGGTGCGGGCATTTCAGCGGGCTTGGCAGACTGATATGTAATAGCAACTTCTAGCTTAGCGAGGAAAGCTACAGGAAACTTTCTAACTCCCCATTTCTCTGGTACGCCTCTTCAGCGACACCAGCGCCACCTAAGATGGTTGATGGTAGAGCTGTTGAGGTCCAAACCAGTCTCCGCGCTGAGCACTCAACATACATACGTATTAACTAGTTCTGACCTGCAGTCTGCAAATAATTTGCTACGGTGAAGGTTGTCCCTAACACACGTGCATATGCTTCTGTTCCAACCAAGCTGCGACGAGGAACACAACTTTTTATCCAATGCTACTTCATCCACAAACATTTCCTCCACTTTTGATCCAATACGACACTTTAGCCACTACCTTACATCCACAGACATTTCTTCCATGATTCATTCATTCATATCATTTTTGCCCTTATGGACAGTGTTTGAACTCGATTATCTCATTTTGATACAATTTTCACTTCTTTCCCTTCTTCCTCTTCTCTTCCCAAAATCTCTTCATCCTTTGGCTGTGCTCCTGTTTCCGCTGTTCTGTCCACAATGTTCCTGTCTTCTTCTTTTTCTCATTTACTATAAATTTTGTATTCCTGATTTTGTTTCTGAATTCTTTTCTGTCTCCTATAATTTGCCTGTTGATCCCCACCTGCCTTAAGTCTTCCTCTATTTCATGATACCAATTTGTTTTCTTGCTTGAACTGTTTACTAGATCAAAGATTTTCTTCCATGATATTATTGTTACATATTGCCCATTCTAGATACTATCCATGGCATTAGATTTCTGAAGAAAGTTCTAGTGCCCATGCAAATGTTTAGTAATTCCAACATGGCACACATTATTACTTCTTCAACGAGTTTTAAAAAAAACATTCAGTTAATAAAGACCATAAAAAATGCATTTGAAATGTGAAAAATGAAAGACTTGTAATGCTAGATGTACGATAAATAAATTTATGATTGTATGTTAGAATTATACAGTTGACAGGAGAGCACAGAAACACGAGACAAGACGAGATACGTCCTGAATCAAGGACAAATTAAAATAATAGCCTTTCCTCTGTCATTCTCTTCATCTGTTCATACCATCTCTATCCTGTTCTGTAGTATCTCTAACCTTCTCATTTCTCATCTTACCCATCTTTGTCACTCCTATCCTGCTTCTCAGAAATTCCATTTCACTTGCCTGTATCCTAGTCACAGCTCTCTGCCTCATTACCTAAGTTTCTGCTGCATACATCAGAATAGGTACATAGCACGTCCTCTATATCATTCTTTTGCTTCTCTGAGGGACACCCTTGCTCCAAACCAGGCTTCTGACACTTTTCAGGAACGCTCCTGCTTGTCTTCCATGCTTGATTATTTCTTTAATTTCTTCCACTTTCTTCTATGATACTTCCCAGGTATTTGAAACACTCTACCTTCCTAAGCTGTTCCCCTCTAAGCATTATCCCTCTCACAAGTCTGTCCTTCTTTCTAGTTGTGATCACTATCTCGCTCTTTTTGGCATTAAATTTCATTCCATATTGTTCCACCTCATCTTCCCATGCATCTAACCGTTCCTCGATATCCTCTTCCATTTCTTCCCGGACTAACAAGTCATCTTTAAACATCATCACTTTCATTTTTACTTCCCCAACATTCCTTACCACTTTTGTCATTAGCTTGTTCATTACTACAATAGAGAGCAAAGGTGACAGAGCACTTCCTTGTCTTAATCCACTTTTTTGCTCAAACCAGTCTGTTCTCTCTCTCCTCCTACTTTCACACAACTCACACTCCCATGGTACATTTCCCTCGCTCTTTCTATTGTCCGCTTCTCAGATTAACGGACGAAATATCCAAAGTGACAAGATAATTAGACGGCCCAAATTATTTGTGGGCGAAATGTCCGATGAGACCATGTATGTCATTGACCAAATGTATTGGACATACTGTATGCTACATATACCAGCAAAAAAGTTTATTCTACCATAAGTTTTACTATGAAAGATTAGTATGCAATAACCTAAGTCATTGAGGTTCCTTTGACAACAGCAAACAAATTCTGTTCGGCTACATTTAGGAAGAAAAATTAAAGGAAAAAGTAGAAAGGTTTTTTAACTTCTATTCATATATGACAGATTAATGTAAAAAGAGCCAGCAATGTTTTGAGAACAGGCAAGTGTCACAGTAGCATAAGGATGATGTATTAATTTTAATACTTTTAAAAATATATGTTAGTTTGTAAGTCAAACCCTACAAAAGGGGCCACAAACGGTCAAGCAAACCAGTGAGTAGTGTGAATGTGAAGTACATTTTCCATGACTGGAAAACTGTAAGAATGTTTGTTAGTATTGTAAATACTAGTTTGAGTGGAAGTATAGCTGAAAGCTAACAAGTTAGACTTTTCTGTGAATAGTAGTTGGCTACTTTATATTTTAGGATTTCATTACTAAGTAATTGTATAATTTTAGAATAAATGTTCTTGTATGATGAAGTTAATCACATAGGGAGAAAATAAGTATGTATTATAAAAGCACGTGAGTCAGGATGGTCTAATGCAGGGCTGGCCAATCGCTGCACAGTGCAGCACAGTACCTCGCATGAGAGAAACTTTTTCAAATCTGTCTGGGCCTTCCACTGTTGTACGACAGACGTAAGGACTAGCAGTCAGGCATGTTATCAGAGTGACAGCGGCTCCTCTGGTTTGATCTGCATGTCTTCTTCTTCTTCTTGCTCAGGCAGTGGATCATCAACCTCTAACCCCTTATGGCATGTCCCTGAAGGCACTCAAGTTGGCCATCGCTTCTAGTGTATCCTTAGCTCTTTCACCAGATCCACTCAGATGCTTCATATAGGCTATTACTTTTGTGGGTTCACCACACTTGAAGGCATTGTCTACCTAACTGCCAGGTTTCATTGAGGCTCCCCGTAACCTAGGGAACAGACACTGCCTGCTAGATTTCAGTAGCATTTCCTCCACTGGTGAACTAGCCTAAGCTAAAGAGGCCACTCTTTAGAGAGTCAGGGTATTTACCGCTCCAACACTCGACATTGAGTAGCTGGATGTACGGTCAACTCCATTTCCTATCCTGGCCAGACAGTGTTAACACATGGCAGTATGCAAAAATGCATTTTAAAAACAGCAAAGAATTAGAGACACTTCACAATTTTTCTTAATATCTGAAGAGAACGGTTCTAAATCTTCGTTATGCCCTCAGACTATTGCTAGCCACCAAAAATTTACCATCAAGCTGTCCACAAGGATGAGCACAATGATTTAGTAGAAGAAGAACGCATAAAATAAAAAAATATTTTGAGTGTGTAATAAAAATTTTCAGTGAACACACTGCCATACGTACGAGCACACATCATAGAAAGAAAATATCTTCATCACACCAATAGTCAACTCCTTCTTGCCTGGCCGTCTATGTGCCCATAACGGACACCCCCAAGTACCGGTCAGGGTTGGCTCTTCTGATCCTCAGAGAGTATTCCCTTCGGTTTGATGTCTACGCCACTGGAATGACGTTTGGCTGTGTCTCACCTTGTTGTTCTAGGACGTCCTCGTCCTCTCCTTCGTTCCTCGATGGCAAGAGCTTTCTGTAAGGGACGATCTTTATCTCAACGTTGTACGTGCCCGTACCCGCACAATTGCCACTCCCCTGGTTTCTTTATGGCAGAGGTAGTATTAAATGATCCTTGCACCTGCTGACCGCTCAATCAGTTGAACAGAGTGACACCCCACTGACCATCGCAGCATCTGCATCTCAGTAACATGCATTTGCTGATCGTGCTTCTGCCTTCTGTCAGTAACTGACAGTCAACAAATATGTTAAATAAGATTTTACTTTTATTCGATAAGGACATGAGAGGCACAAGGGGGTGTATTAAGCTGGGGAAGACTGACTACATCATCACTGTCTCTTTATATGTTGTGGCGTCTTATACTGAGTAGAGAGAAGGCAGTTGAGGACTATAGTGGGTGAGAGGTCACTGACCTACACACATGCAAAAGCTCTTCGCAGATGTGAGATTCTAGGCCGGCCCTGGCTAATTCAGAAGTTCTCAGACTTAATTAAGATTGTACCCCTATGATAAAAAAATCTTTAATTAACAGGTTTATCTGGTAAATTATTAAGGCAGATTTAATTGCCTAAAAAGCAGATATTTTAAATACACAGCATTAAATAATAAGGCAATAATATGAAATGAAATACAATTTTTGATGTGCTCAAGTCGTTTAAAACATGCATCCATAGGCACCCCACATTTACTCTAGCAACATTATGAAAACAGCGGTAAATTCAAACGCTTACAGCTCCCTTCATTTATGTCCAATTCTAATGTTGTACACAGCAATAGTGTCACAATTTTATTAAATAAAAACTTTTTATACAAATTAATATTTGAGGATGTTCACAAATTTAGATTACAAAAATCTTTAGACTGAAATTTTGAGCGCTATAACTTATAAAGTTGAAAATATGGGGAAACGAATATGAGCTTAACATGTTCCATGCGGTTCGGGTCACCATGTGCCCCGAAATATGTTCCTCTTATCCGTTGGTGCGAACTTCCCAGAATTGCGAAGTGAGTAACTACGTCCTAGTTACGAATTTCCGTTAACTAATCGACAACATTGTGTTCCAATGGAAGTAAAGGATCGAGGCATACTGCTAGTTCTGATCGGCCCACCGGTGACCCAATTATTTCCGGGGTCATTTCTGTTTCACGCAATTGTTGAATCGGAACACTGTCGCACAGGTAAATACGCTGGAATGTCTCCTCAACAATAACGCACACAGCAAGTGTACATGCATGGTTTAGGATGTCATACTAGGGAGTAAACAAAGTCAAATTCGTCAGGTCACCGGTGACCCGAACCGATAATAACTAAAGGCAGCATCGGGTCACCGGTGGGCCGATACGACGTAACATTAAGTCATCGAAATTCACTGCCGCAGGGACCGTGTTAAATTATAGGTCTCAGGATATTCTTCTATTAGGAGCAAATGATTAAGAAACAAACATTTTTGAAGCCATCAAAACTGTTTGTTGCGGCGAGTACATGACTCTCGTAAAGAAGAGGGGCAAAAATCAATGTCACTAAAAGCACCAACAAATAATCGACAAATTGGGCATTAAGGAAAAACTGGCCAAGTCTGAGACAGAGTGCATACGTCAACTCAGACAGTGTGGCGAGACCGCTGCGCTCGATGCACCATCAAGGCCATTGAAGTCTATAGTTCCAACATTTCTCAAGTTCTGATACGACATTAACATGTGCATTTCTGAAACCATGTGAGTCTTTTGTAACACATCACAGCACTTTGTGTCTGCATCAAATATTATGCAATGTTACTAAAATTCCACATGAAGTGACGAAAAACTGTTGACATTAAAGACACTTCCTAGTTTTAAGTGCTGACTATAGCTGTATGTTTTAAATGTTCCTGAAGTTTTTCAAAATGATCGTATACCAGCAGTTGCAAGTAAAATATTTTATTCGCTTACAAGCTAGCCAACATAAACATATATTAGAAACTTTAAAATCTCACGGCTAACATAAACACTTGATAAATGTCGTCCAATATTATGACGAGTGATAGAATCTTGTAGGCTGTGATCGAATGGAGAACAGCTAAGTTAAAACTTCACCAACAGCATTAGGGCATACCGAGTTCTAAGCTGGGATGGGAAAATATTTCTTTAAGTAAATATTTTTCCTTCTTCAAATTTTCCCTTGCATACCCATCAAATAAATCACATGTATGCCGGGGTACGGACACTGCAGTATGAGAACTACTGGTCTAATGGATGAGGCATTAGCCTCCAGACTCTAGGGGGCTTTTCCTGTTAGCTCCTGGTCAACTCAGCCATTTCAAAATACGAGTTCCAAAAATGATGTCCTCTACCATAAACTCTTGATTATCTGCTTTGCAGATTACCTATGGTCGTCTAGAAAAATGTAACAAGAAAAAATATGAAAAGTCACTAGCACTAAGACTTGACTGTACAGAATGGGCCAAAAGTCATGATTGGATTCTTGACATCACAAGCCAACCTTTATTGACTGAACCCACCAATATTAACCCACTGCCGTTTCCCACACAAGGGCAGGTGCCCATCCGGAATTACTATGTATTCTGACAGAAGAATTTAAATCCTAATAGACACAGCAACATGTGTCATCCTTTAAAGAAAAGAAGTCAAACAATAAAGATATAAATGTAATTTCTTTTGCATTTCGTTTCTAAATAATGATTGTGTATATATATATGATGTTATGACAAGCCACTAAGGTGGGAAAAGGAGCAAGTAAATTTTCACATTTGTCACACTGTTTTTTCCATATCTCTGTCATGGACCGAAATGCCTCCTACTCTGCCTCCTAGATCCAACGACACATCGAGGTTCCTGGGATCCGCATATCTGCAGATTGCTTTGTTGTTGATTTAATCAGTGAACGTACCATTGATTCATTGGTATTGGTATTTTAATATCCTGGTCTGGAAAGCCAAAAATAACAGCCAAGAGGATTTGTCATGCTAACCACATGACACCTCACAATCTGCAGGCCTTCGGGCTGAGCAGAGGTCGCTTGGTAGGTCATGGCCCTTTGAGGCTGCTGTGCCATAGGGTTTGGTTTATTTTAATGTACCATATACTGTAACTTCAGATTATCCACAGTTTCTCTGTCTCCAATTACCATGGATGATCGAGAGTCTACTGTATTTTGGTGATTTCCTCCAGTTGTAAAGCCAATCAAAGTATGATGCTGATCATATCATCCCCATCCCCTAGACCAGAGGTGAAGACAGTGAGGACGCACATCTCCTATTCGTGCAAAACAGAACTTCATCTTACTTACATGTGATTTTTTTTGTCTTATGTATGTATGTATGTATGTATGTATGTATGTATGTATGTATGTATGTATGTATGTATGTATGTATGTATGTATGTATGTATGTATGTATGTATGTATGTATGTATGTATGTATGTATGTATGTATGTATGTATGTATGTATGTATGTATGTATGTATGTATGTATGTATGTATGTATGTATGTATGTATGTATGTATGTATGTATGTATGTATGTATGTATGTATGTATGTATGTATGTATGTATGTATGTATGTATGTATGTATGTATGTATGTATGTATGTATGTATGTATGTATGTATGTATGTATGTATGTATGTATGTATGTATGTATGTATGTATGTATGTATGTATGTATGTATGTATGTATGTATGTATGTATGTATGTATGTATGTATGTATGTATGTATGTATGTATGTATGTATGTATGTATGTATGTATGTATGTATGTATGTATGTATGTATGTATGTATGTATGTATGTATGTATGTATGTATGTATGTATGTATGTATGTATGTATGTATGTATGTATGTATGTATGTATGTATGTATGTATGTATGTATGTATGTATGTATGTATATACATAGCATAATTGCTGTTAATGTATTGTAAATATCACAGTAAGCAACTGTTATCTATGTGAAACTTTCTAGTCACACAATAAGGGACAAAGGCCTGTAATTTGTAGACTTAAGAAAGCCAAATGGCTGAGTAGAATTAAGGAAATAGAATAATATTACAGCTTCATGTTTGTTGATAAAAGCTAAGTATAGTATTCTAGTCCTAATATGTAAATAAAATAATTGTTTTCATTTGATCTCATATTCAGTTGAACTATTTATTACACCCCAGACTCTGGGGGAAAGGAGTGGATTCTAGTCAAAACTTGTTAATATATTTGTGAAAAATATAATCGTAAATATAAAACTGATGTGTACATACTGTGATAAAAAGGTATAAGGATTTATTATGTTGACTATTAAGACCACTTAGGTTGCAGCAGTCAATAATCCAATTAAAATCTTGACCAGATTGAGAATGAATCTAATGCATTCCAGTTTAATTATAATCTTTCAAAAACCTAGTTTTGGTGATGTTTAGACCAGTGGCAGTTTCTTGTATATTGCAATGGACCAATGAACCTCCAGTTTATATCAAACTGTACTTAACTACTTAATTTTCACAGCACCCGTAGCGATCACCAAAGCTCTTACTAAGCCTATCTGTCCGTAATATACTCGTACTGGCTTTCAGTTCGTGCAAGCTGCGCAAAGTCTGTGATTGGATACTCCTATGAAATGCACCTCCCTGACCCGTACCCGCGCGAGGGGAGTAATGAGCTGCAGGGAGACATCGGCCAGTACGAAGACGAGGCCAGGATATCTATGCTATATGCATGCGCAATGTGCTACTCGCACACACCTTCGTAATCACAAGCCATGTTGTGGGGGTTAGAAATCTAGTATGTACCTGCTATCTGTTGCCCTTAGAGGAATTTGACTATTGCAGCTGAGAATAGTGCACATATCTGCACATAGTTAGCGCTAGCAGTGACAAGGATCATTGCTACCAAAAGTCACATGAAACTACCAAACTCCAATTTATATTTTCTCCCAAATGTATCAATGACTAAACTTCTATCCATTTGTTTTCTTTGGGGCAGTGGCGTATATATTGGGCTACCAAGGCTATCGGTGAAGCCCAAACCTCAGATAAGAAAGATGGAAATCTAAATCACATTATAATGTAAGCATCTGACACATCATTCTATTTACAAAACTTGAAAGCAACAGGAAAAACGTCGCTCGTATTTTTGAGTTCAAGGCATAGGAGACTGATATCACAGTCCAGGCACTGCATCCCTCTCCCCTTGCCCCAGCTCATGCAGCTCGCTGCTGAATGAATTATATGTGTGGGGACCGAAGGGATAGGTGGGCAAGGCTTTGGTCCTTTGGATCGCCACTCACCTTGCCACTGCTAAGGAGGGAGAGAGCTCATTGACTCAAAGTTCTCCGAACAGACACGATTGACCCATGTGTACTGCAATGCCACGTGTTTGCTGTTGCACGAACAAGACTTCTTACTGATTTTTTTATAGTTGAGAAAATAATTTGTGTAGTTCAGTATCACTGTATTACTGTTCTCAGAACAATTTTAGTTTATTTGAAGTTACCAGTACAGTGTATAACAGGACTGACCACGTGGGGTTAGTTTTGTAAAAAGGCTGAACCGTATAAAATAGGTACTGGATAAAAGCTTTCTCGCACCTGAAGTACGCAGATAAATTGCTAAGAGTTTATAATGGTAAGCCTATCCCCCATCTTCTCTGAAATCAACCTCCTCGTACTCTTAATTTCCCTAGCTTGGGGACTGGGTGTTTATGATGTCTTCGCAATTCATTTCATCCTTATTATATCATCACTAAGCCTTTCCAGAAGACACTTGTTGTTATTATTATTATTATTATTATTATTATTATTATTATTATTATTATTATTATTATTATTATTATTATTAAATTAAAATGTAAATGACAACAGAACATGCTACTCCAGTGGTTCAAAACGCTTAAGACTTGACATTCACTAAACCAACCGTTGAAAAGGCGGGGTTAGGGAGAGAAACTTAACTTTAAAGCCATTGCAGCAAAGAGTATCAGGAAGGTAAACATTAATTGCCTAACTCTTGCAATTTCTTGAATTAAGTTACCAACATTGCCAACAGTGCGAACACGCTTCCTTCGGGTTTCCTCGTGTTTTTCAAGTGTGATACAAGTGTCTACAAGAGCTTGTTGAACCACCAGTGATGAGCTGCTACTGGTCTAGATGGAGACCAGACTGACTGAAATGGCCATACCAGTCTGCTGCAGTTGCAAGCATTACATCACGGTGCAGGTCTAACGGCAACACCTTCATTTTGTCAGGCAGAATACTTTTTCACTTTATGTACATATCTCAAATTGTTATTGCATGAATGTTGTTGAATGTGTAGTCACATAATGATCTCATTAATATATACAGAATGTCCATAAATTATTTAAGCACAACAAAGAAAAAAGGGGGTAAATCTAAATCTCTTGACCACCCTTGTACATTCCAAGCAAAGTCAATGAGACATTAATGGTGCTTCAAATGCATGCAGGCATTTTATTTGATATGATAAAAACTGTTCTCCAGCAACTGATTCAATATTTGAAATGTTGATATAATTTAAATATATCTGTATGATGTACAAGAGCTATTTTTTAATTAAGGTCCACTTGCCAATAAAATAAGAAGTGTTGGTCAATTCCCCTTTTTATTCCATTCTACATATCTTCAGCCACTTTTCCAAACAATTTCCATGTTTATTTAAATATCTGTTGTAGAGTGGGACATTTTTTCCTTCTTTGCAGATCCTGGTCATTAAATCTGCTGCCTACGAGGAAAACTTTTTCTGAATCATTGTTTTCGCTTCATACCAGGTGTGAAAATGCTTTCTTATGAGCAACTTCTTCATGACTATGAACAAGGATGAGAAAGTCCATCTATTCAATACTGTATATAATATGTTAATTTGTATTGGGCCATCTTCAGCCTTAAGTTCTAAATGGAAAAGAACATTAATTGTAACTTGAAGACACCAACACCTAATATAACACTATGGGCATGTCTTGAAGCATTGATGAAATATGCTGTGGTTGCAGACAAGTCCACTAAAATGGATGTTTCTTGCACATATGTCACTTTCAATCAGTCAATACTGATCTGCATTTAGGGCAGTCGCCCAGGTGGCAGATTCCCTATCTGTTGTTTTCCTAGCCTTTTCTTAAATTATTTCAAAGAAATTGGAAATTTACTGAACATCTCCCTTGGTAAGTTATTCCAATCCCTAACTCCCCTTCCTATAAATGAATATTTGCCCTAATTTGTCCTCTTGAATTCCAACTTTTTCTTTTAAGAAAATCGTAGTCCGTTTGGTGTAGCATTATTGTTGGAGTTAAAAAGGTGACCTACATGTTTTGCATGTCCCTGGTCTGGGGATTTAACTATTGCTATAAAGTGCCATTGTTGTGGTATTAATAGGGGCATTCACAGCATGAGTCTGTGTCGTTCTGATTTAGTGGAGTCATAGGTGGACCTTCTCATCCTTGTTGATAGTGATAAATCATCAATACGGACCAAAATGAAATTCATTTCATATGACAACTTCTTCATGTGCAGAAAGAAGTGATAGTTGCTAGTCTTTTGGCTGGCTGCAATTCAACAACCCTCCCTACAGACCCCATCTTGCACACCTCTATCTACACATGAATGAGTTCCTCGACAGCAAGGATTTTCACTCCAGTGATGTACAAAATACTATGATTCAGAAATGGTTTTCCTTGCAAGCAGCGGAGTGTCTGCAAAAACTTGCCCTATGCTACAATATAAACATGGAAATAATGTGGGAAAGAAGTGGAAGGTATGTAGAATAGAATAAGAAACGAATTAACCAATAATTTGTAATGTTTCTTAGATTTTTTGGCAAACAGTCCTCCATTAAAAATAGCCTTGTATTTTAATAATAAGGAATATGTGTAATTACTTTACATTATAAATTGATTTAATTGTTATCAGAGTATAGAAACAATACCTTCAGCAAACAGACGACAGCTATGTTCTAAGGATCCAGGGAACTAGGTCCACTATATTGTACATACAAAGTAAATATGAGACAAGCTCACAGGGAAATTAATAATAGTAGCAACGTAGTTCATAGCTTTCTGTGTGTAGAAGTACGGTAATTGATATCACATCAAACCTTCATCGCTGAGCTCAAATAAACCACAGAAATTGCATTCCAAGTACAAGCTCAGGCTAGTTCCAAAATATGACATAAACAATAAAAATGGCCAGAATATGCATTTATGTACAATATAAAATTGCTTTAAACAGGGTCAAGGACCCATCATTCACAGTTATTTTTAGATATTGGGTAAAATTAGCTTGGGAAAGAAATATGACTTTTCCTTAACATTTGAACCACCAAGCTCAATAGCTGCAGTCGCTTAAGTGCGGCCAGTATCCAGTATTCGGGAGATAGTGGGTTCGAACCCCACTGTCGGCAGCCCTGAAGATGGTTTTCTGTGGTTTCCTATTTTCACACAGGCAAATGCTGGGGCTGTACCTCAATTAAGGCCACGGCCGCTTCCTTCCCACTCCTAGCCCTTTCCTATCCCATCGTCGCCATAAGACCTATCTGTGTCGGTGCGACGTAAAGCAACTTGTAAAAAAAAAAAAAAAAAAAAACCACCCTATAATTTCAATACTTTAAACCATTGGAACTGCCTACGTTAGCTGGATCTACTGAAAGTTCTGACTGTGAATGAAGTTCACTCAATTTCTTGTTCATTCTTTAATTGCAAACATCATTCACTGGCTCACATCTGTTTGTAACACCTGAAAACTTTATATTAAATCAATTTTAAAATTGGCATCAGAATTGGCTACTGGCATGGAAAGAGAGAGATGTTACAATAATTTGCTGTATGTTGAAAGTCCACACTGCATTTCTGTGAGCTACAATATGAGCTTCTCACTGAAGGTTTAGTTGTGTTCTTGTAGGCTGGTGAGTGACCTTGGGGTCAACATATAACCTAGTATCTTTTCTGTCCAGCCTGAGAGGGCAATCATCTTTACAGTACAGCCCATGGCTACACAATATATTTATGTAATTGAAGAAAGCTGAAGTCAGCCTGCATTTTGTTTAGGTACCAGTACATCGTTCATCAAGGTGTTCAGAGGAGAGAGAAAACAAAATATTAAATTGAAGACAAGTAGGAAATAAAATAATTTCCAAATTAAAATTAGTACCATATTTACTTGCCTACAAGAACCTCATTTTTTCTTGTTTACTTTTTGGAGGGTATAAAACAAGTGTGTCCAAACTTTTCATGTGCTGGGGCGCACCTGACTCTTGGTTAACGAGGCACAGGATCAATTTGAGGATGAATGCCTGGGAAAAAGGTAACCATTACTAGTATGTTCAGAAATATTCCTAAATCTTCAGCTACGGTTAATGTTGGTACAATAAAATTTGCATTTAGAGGGTGCTAAAAAAGTATACCAGGAGCGCTGTGATGGACAGGCCTGGTATAATAGATGAGTATGTGCAAAAATAGGGGTTGGTTTGATGGCATTTTAAGTACAGAGAGATATGCCTTGTTTGATTTTTAATCTAGTTATAATTATTCATCTACAAAACCAATGAAACAGGAATTTATTTAACACTATTTGCATAGGAGTAGTAAGAAAGAAAAGACATTTTAAAATCACATTAAACTGGCTTGCTCCTGCAGTAAAACAGCTTGCATCAGAGCAGTTATGTTGCTGCTAGATGGTGGATCCAGTCAAAGCAGTTAGATGGCCAGTACTTGCCTGAAGTAGGAAGATGTTACGTTCTGCTCCGCAAACTCACTTCATTCTGGAAGTGTACCGCCCGACCTCGACTTGCTTTAAAGTCTTGCCCCAGAATACCGAAGCTCTGTGCAATTTCACGCGCATTTTTTCATTTGTTACAATATGACTATTGTTTCTTGACTCGTCTAAATTCTTTTACTTTGCTTTCTGCACCCCCTGAAACAATTTGCAGGTTTTCACTGCCATTGCATTTCATTCTTTGTTCTCCACATCATACATGGTTACATGTAATAATTTTTACTCACCACACTTACACTGTATTCTTTAGCAAATTCAGCTTCAATGAGGCCATATAATATGATCGTTTACTCATTTTTGCACAGCTGTAACTTCTGGCTTCTGCACTACACGGGAAAATTTCAAACCAGTCAAGCACACATTTGCACACATACGGGAAACTCCTCTCAATATTATTGAAATAAGGATGTTAAAGATCCACTGGTACAGCTTGAAGAAGTTCCAAGATAGTTTTTGAGGAGTTTCTCTGCTAGTCCCTTTAGAATGGTATTCTTGTCTTTACATTTGTGTTGCCAGCAACTGACTTTCAGTGAAATGACAGCTTATAAGCAAAGCAGACATTTTAACTTTAAACTTAATTCCCCAATTTTTAGGTAAAGATATCTTTTATGACTAGAATATTACCATTATAAGGACACAGTATGCAAACATCTGTACGTTCAACAAAGAAGACTAAAGTGTTACACATACACAATGTTGATCATGGAAGGGGACAGAGGAGGAACACCGTTAACTGTATCAACTTCTGGCCAATTTTAGTCAGAAATAGGAAAAAAAATATTATGATTTTATGCACACAAAATAAATTTTCTTGTGAGTTACAAAAATTGGGGGAGGGGTAGTTTATGAGGAATGGGATCTTATAGGTGAGTAAATAAGATAACTTGAAATGCCTGGTGAATAATGTCAATGAAAGTCATATTTTCAGAGGAAAAATTAACGTAAATGTTATTTTGTCATCATTTAACTTGAACATCACTAAAAAGATATTAACTTTAAGGTTGGCAGAAATTTCTCTCTGAATGGCATTCATATTCGTTTACCTCATAATGAAGAATGAGAGGAAACCTGCTCAGCAGAAGAGCCATGCAGGCTGATTTCAGTTCTGTTTCTAGTCACCTGGCACCACAAAGCAGCACTCACTTGATGTTTCATTACTTGTTGCACAGCTTGATGTTGTAATGCAAAATGTTTCTTCTGAAGTGATATAAGCAATGGTATTACATCATATTTAACCATAAAATTATTAAGAAAATGTCAAGAAAAATGATGTCTTTAATTTACGTTGTAATACTTTTGAACTACTAAGGGCACTTGTTGCGATACAAGTTGCATGACATGTGTCCAAGATTAAAAACTTCACTAGAGGATTTTTTTGAATAATGTTTTTATATATTTTTTTTATTGACCAGATTTCTTTTTTTAAAAGCTTCTGGTGCTCAGACAATTTGACAAAACCAACAATCAGCGAGGTCCCTTTCTCTTCCGCCTGCTGGGCTACAGTTCTACAACAAACACACAATCAGAACTCTGAATCTAAAATCAAACTACATTCAGCCTCAGACTGTTTTAACAAATTTTTACAAATAATGATTGTACTCTAGTTGATCTTTTAAGTGTGCATTTTAAAATATTCTTAAGAAATTGCAGAAAAACTCCACAATAGAAACTTCCATGTATATGAAGAAATCCACGGTTTATCTATGGCAGGCAGTACAAGATGAATTGTCATAATTGCCTTTAAAGAAAGGCTTCATTATCGATTCAAGCACCATGTCGGCCAGCCTACTTAAGTCCACCTTGAAAAGCTGAACATATACGCGCCCACCATACCATTCTACAAAAATAAATACCAGCTAAATGAAGTAGAGATTTTCGGCCTAATGGTTGGTGCTCGTGGCAAAATACCTGCCTTGTTCATAGAATTCTGGAAAAAGTTTTGTCTTGCCTATGAACAGCATTGAAAGAATAGTTACCACCACCCTATGTGGATCTGTACACATTCTGAGAGCTCATTTGTTCGGACCCCCATAATTTAAAAATACTTTATTACCAATGTATTTCTATACGACAAAACATTCTCTATCCTGATACACTTTACTTTGTCTGCTGTGGCAACCCATAACTGCGGGAAGTTGTTGATTCGTTCAATAAATATATAACCAAAACAAACTGTTGCATAGACATTTTCTAAAGATTCCTCAGAAGACAAGTTGATGTATTGAATGTATTCAATAGTGATTTTATTTTTAAGTAATTATTTTTAGTAAGATGCTACGGCTGAAGAAATCTTCCAGTAAGATGAAACAAGTAATGTATTATGCTTAGACATTAAAATTACATGTATGTTCACTTGTGAAGTGATGTGTATTGATTAGGTGGACACTTTAAATTAAATAAAGTTGTTAATCAAATTACGTCAATACGGACTGTTACAATGAAATTTGTCAGTTGAAAATGTGTCCAAGAGTCGGGGAGCATACGCCTCTGCAACTTGAGTCTCAGGTGCATCCATGCACATAGGAGAAGAGGTACTTCCCATTCGATGAACTTCTGCAAGAATTTTCTCCCATAAATGAGGGCACACTCCAAATCTCGCCGCTGTACAACATGATGAACAAGATTCATGTTTTGTTTTGTATAGCTTGAGACTGAACTCTTTCAGCTGAAGAAAGTCACTGGGGCTGTAGTAAGAGCGATTCTCACCTTCACCTCTGTTTCACACAATACTTTCTCTTTGATAACGCTACCTAGTTCTTCAACTTATGGACTCTATTTTTTTACTTTTTTTAAAATATCTGAAGCTATCTTTTTTCAATTTTGACTAAGTTAATTTATAACTCTTTGGTTCTTTGAGTGGCAGATGGTAACAGTATTATACTTGAGCTTAATTAAAATAGAGTGATATGTTTCCTTCTTCAAAGAACATCATCAGATCATCATCATCATCAGATCATCATCATCATCACACTCAAATATTCTGAAATGTATAAACATTCATGTCTATTTCTGTTTAAATCCTTAGGAACTTGAAATCTGCAACTTATCTTAATCCTACAAGTGCCAATGCTATATTCTGTAGTGCCATGCGGAAACTGTAGTGGTTTAGGAAATATTTTATAAAATTGGTAAATATTATCAGAAAGCATTGTTTCATGATAAAAAAATACATATAAAAATGAAAATATTAGAACTAAAGATCCTTTATCGAAAGCAAACTTTGTGTTGGTTTGAATCTTTGTTATCTTGAAAATACAAAGTGAAATTGCAACAAAGAAAAAGTCATCATAACACAAAAGGAGAAATATAGAAAATGTTCCCCATACAGTGCTGAAATAATACTGAAAATTTCAAGAAAATGTGCACATAATTAGCACTCCTACACAACTAGAGGAGAAGAATAAAACATTCACTTTTTTCTAGAAGCTTATTCTGATTCTACTTCCTCTTGTGTTCTCTTGTTCTGAAGAAGTGCTCTAATTGATCCCAGCACGTTTCATCCTGGATCGGCCTCGTTTTTCTGCTGTCGTTGCACATACAGCGCACTTCATTGGTTGTATCATCCTGTGGCAAATTATCCAAACTTCCTCCAGCCTTGCCTGGAGTTTCAATGTCCTCAGAATCATTTTCACTATCAAATTCACTAAAGTCACTATCCCCATCAAAAGCTTGTGAAATATCAGATTCAGTTCGCAGTGTTTCATTTTCAACGCTGCCATGTTTGTTTACTACTAATACGAGATTTGTGTGGACATGAAACTCCAACAAATACTACCAAAAGCGACATTAGTGGTGATAAGTGTGAACTAGAGACATTCAAGTTGATGTATGAATGTTCCACAAACAGATGACATAACAGTCAAGAAAACACACATTTACTGAAGATCTCAAAAAGAGATCCTGGCACCACAGTAAGGTGTACTGAGCCACTTTTAGTGATCCTTGGCACTCTTTGCGTTAAGGAAGACCTCTTTTCTCTCCACCCAAGCATAGAGTGTGATGTGTTGAAAAGACAGTTGCTCTGACAGATTTCAGTTTCCTAAGTATTTAAAGAGAAGTACACATACATGTTTATACACTTGTAAATATTTGAGTGTGTCCAGTCTTGGAATCCTTTCCTACACATCCAGGTGCAGGTTCCCCAGAATCCGAAGGCCTGCTTGCGCTCCTAGGAGCAGTGGATTCCTGCGAACAGTTACCACCTGGGGTTGGTTGTTAATAAAAGAGTGGGTCGAATCGCTCCTTCCCGGTAATAGAACCGAGGTTATAAGCCCTGGAGCTGGGTAATAGACCACTCCTCTAGAGTACAGACGCCTTTTTCAGCCGCTGCTCTCTGAGGATGGTTCCTCTGCTTTATCTACCGTTAGAACACGGATGTCCTCATCCGCTTTCAGAAACCATTGACCCTCTTCTCCATAACCCTGCTTGGGGCCCTTACGAGGTACTACCAGCCGCGCCAGTTTTTAAAGAGGTGTTACTCCTCTATCACTCGCCCTTAGTCCTGACTTGTGACAGGCAGAGCCTGGCTTCCCAAGAACTGCGCCAGGAACCGATGGAACCGATAACAACAACAGTTAGAAAGAGAATATTGCTGTTTTATGAGCACATCATCTATATGAATAATGACCGGCTCAGAAAGAAAATCTGCAATTTTCTAAAACCGAAGGCATCTAAGTTGGAGATGGTTCCAAGAGCGTGAGAAATATCTGAGAGTTGTGGACGTTACGGAAGGATGGTGAAAAGCTATCGGGGTTTCATGGTGGAGACAGAACTCAGAAGACAGAGAAGCCCTTTACCAGAGGAGTGGAAGAAAGCGCTGATCGCTGGGCTCAAGTGATACTGGCAGGATACCAAAGCCGGCAGACGAACAAGACACGGCCACTGAAAATGAGATTGGTTGTTAACACACAGTCCATAGAGGCTCAATTTGAAAAACAAAAATTGAGTGTGATTTGATAGAAACTGACTATGTTCTTTCAAGAACAAAACAGGGCTCTCTCGGTTTGTGAAGCTGTCTGATATGAGAGGCAGGGGATGCTGACGATCCGCAGGCCATCCGGCTGGGCCAGATGCATCGTGGATTGATGAAGTTAAAAGCATGAAGATCAACTTACATTTGTTTGCAATCTGTTAAAGATCCCTGCTGGCTGGGGTTCAAAATAGAGTATTGTTGGTTGGCTTGTTTCTACCATTCCAAGATATAATCTGTTCTAATTTCCAAATTGGAAATTGAAATTTATTGTTAACATTTCTGTTTTATGTAGAAAAATGACATATAAACACAGTAAATAATTAAGTATGAGGGCAAATCAATAAGTATCTGCAATTTTGCTCTAATTGTCTTTAGGTTGGCTCTATGGCATTGTGTGCTCACCAGCCGCTAGATGGCACAGTTGTTTACATCTGTGGTGTGTTTCAGGGTTATCAGATCAGTACAGGTTGCGCTGTTGCGACATAAAGATGGCTGCACCACTCTCTGTTTGCACCAAGGAAGAACAGTGTTGTGTAATCCATTTTTTGTGGTCTGAGGGTGCACCAAGAGCAGAAATTCATAGAACAGTCACTTGCCTGTTATTTAGGATCATATCACACACTTCTTCAATATTGGCATGTCCGGCTTCATGGCTAAATGGTTAGCATGCTGGCCTTTGGTCCAGAGGGCCCCGGGTTCGATTCCCGGACAGGACGGGGGTTTTAAACTTCACATTGGTTAATTCCAATGGATCAGGAGCTGGGTGTGTGTGCTGTCTTCAGCATTAGAATTCATCACAGGTAGGGCCTCATTCTCATAGACACACAGGTCGCCTATACGGCGTCAACTCGAAAGACCTGCACCCGGCCTCCTCGGAGGCCGCATGCCATTATTAATATTGGCATCTGTTACGGCTGCAGATGGATGCCCAGATCTCTTCTTCGGTGTGGCAAAACATTGTTCCCGTATTGTGTTAAAAGTCTTTTATGAATTTTTGCTCCTGGTACACTCTCAGACCACAAAAAACTGATTACAGAATGCTGTTCTTCCTTAGTGCAAACAGAGAGTGGTGCTGCCATCTTTATGACACAACAGCACAAGCTGATAATGCTGAAACCTACCACAGACAGACAAGGGTGCCATCTAGCGGCTGGTGAGCCACAAGGCCATACAGCCAACCTTAAGACAATTAGAGCAAAATTTCAGATACTTACTAAAACTACCAATTCATTTCAGACACATTTTTTCTCAACTGATTGTTTGAGAAAACTTTTTAAATTCTTGCCACAAATTTCAACGGAGTCCCTGGCCCTTCTTTGGCCAAGTGCCTGGTCTTCATCATCTTTCTCCTTGACTCTGGAAGCCTTCAAATAAATCACACTTTTGACAGAGTCTTTCTATCTTGAGTCATCAGACAGAAAATTGCATAAGCCCAGTTTATAAGAAAATGCACTAGAAATGCTGATGTGATATGGTGATGTCTTGCTGTGCCGAAAACTGTGGCCAAGTCAGTTCCATAGAGGACTATTATTATTATTTTCACTTCCAAGTGGGAAGCTAAATTGCTGTTAAAAGTTACCATTGCTTATAGCACCTGGTGAGGATGAACTATTGATGTTGTTGTTTGTAAAAGTGTGTTAACTCAGGTATACTGTTCCAGCGCATATAAACACATCAGCTATGTGATCTCAGTGTGAGAGGATAGTAGTCGTACTGTCGTAACCACATTTAGAGGAATTTGTAGAAAAGTTAGATTTAAGAAAAATATACTGAGAGTATTATATCAGGTGATCGGTCAGGTAAATCATAATATAACACTGTAAGTACTAATTCTCGTCAGTCATTGATGTAAAGAAATTTCTGCTTTATAAAACTCAGTGGCTATCTGTATGTACATTTCTTGAGAAACAGTGGAGAGATTTTTAAGTGGATTTTGCTGTTGCCTAAAGGATATCCAGAGGAAGATTTCTGTGTATGAAATATGGGACTGTAGTGAATAGAATCTGAGCAGTAACAGTTTCTGTGAAACAACTCGAAGAAAATGATGATGTGCTGTGCAAACCGTTAAATATACCTGCAAATTACCTTAATAAATCTGAAGAGCAGGAAAAGTAGTAAAAATGTCAAAGGGGCCATATAAAAGGTAGCTTACAATAACAGTTTTCAGTATTTTCCCCAGGACCTTTTTAAGGGGCGCACCTCCCTGCCAGTTTTACAGACCGCCCGGCTAAAATAACCTAGATACTTTGTGTGATGCACATTTGAGTCAATGGGTGTTGCAAATTAAAACACAAATACTGTAAAACTGTTTATTTAAATGACAAATCTTTATTATTGTCAGCGTAATAGCATCAGTTTAGCTTGACTATCACGCTGAGTCGTGCATGAATGATGTCTGGAGTAGCGCGGAATTGGATGTGAGCATTCGATTCCGCATGACATCACAAACCCATATGGTACTCCCCAGCAACCGAGTGGTAAGCCCCAGAGTTACATGGTTGTGAACAAGCTGGAGAACACTAGAAGTTCAAAATACTCTGTTATATCTCGTTCGTGATCACACTAAAATAGTTCATTTATACAGTTAATGTTCACCTGCTTGATATTATTGTTAATGCCCAGCTACTCATTCCTGCCACACGGCTGATGAAAATTTCTGGGGATAACACTAGTTTTTATATTGCAGTAAAAGAAATTACAAGATGATGATGTGATGTCTATAGCTGTAATTTTATTTTTACATCGTCAACTGATTGTATCAGAAATGTAACAATTTGTCACCGAGTAAAAAATAAAACAATTGTATTTTTTTAACATTAGTCAGCACTGGACATATTATAAAAATGCTTTGTATGTGTTTTATCTTTCTTAATTGAAAACACAATCTGAAAAGAAAATTTATCAATAAAGCGGGCCATACACGCCGAGATATGTATCAAGAGACTGCCTCATGACGCAGACTCTAAATACAAGTCTCCGTGCCGGGCTGAGTGGCTCAGACAGATGAGGCGCTGGATAGTTTGAAAATAAAATATTTTTCTTGCTGATACCAGCTTATTTGCATCTGGCAACAATCTAAGATAAAATGGCTTCCATTTATCACTTTATTGCGAAAGGAAATAGTACATAATTTTTTCATTTCCAGAGTTGTTATTTATTCCTAAATGGACTGAATGGTAATGTTCTAAAAACATTCTGAGTACCAAAAGAGGGCTATGTGGATGTTGATGACAAAAGTTTAAGTTCTAGAAACCACTTTTAGTTGTAGGGAAATATATCTCTCCACTGGGGAAGTCAACGTGATATTCCCAGTATGTTCATGCATATTTCCATTCTTAGATGCTATCATCAATGCATTAAAAAAAATAAGTATTTTCCAATTTCTTTAGGCAAGTCTTATGTCTCGCTCTTGCCATACTTTCAGATGTTCCCTTCATAATCTGACTGTAAAGAAATGAAACTATGAATGACTTGACAGCAAAATGTTCATCATTCATTGACTGATTGAAGAATACTGCTTCAAATGCGATATCCTCAGTGGATGTTGGGGCCTTCCTGCTAACAGCTGTTCTAAATAAGCCAGCTGGTGATGTTCTGGACCAGGCTTCTCACCCAGGACATCATCTTCGTTTTACCTCTTCTTGCAGTATGAGTTGTTCAAGACTGTATTTCTCATTATGAATAATGATGGTTTTTGTCATTTCTAGTTGTTTTCTCATGCTCTGCATTACCATGTCAATGTTCATAATGTTTCCAAGATATTATGAGCATATAATGATAAATGAGAACTCAAAGGCATTTAATTATTTGATTATTTTTGAAGTGTGTTCATGGGTGAGCACTGTGAAACACAAAGTTGAGAAGAACTCAATTCTAAGATGAAGGTTTAAGTTTAGATTACTGTATATGAGGACACCAGAAGTTAAATCACTGTCCGAACAAAGCATGAAAATTGAATTTAAAATTTAGACAGGCATTTAAAATCTTCCTTAGTAAGATTTAATACCATGGTTATCACATGATTAAGACTGATGCAAGCAGATTTCTGTTGACGTGATCGGCTGATCCAACACCTGATGTAATAACTCTTCAGAAAGTTTGTAGCTGTTGTGAACAGTAAGGTTTTCACTTTAAGCATCAGCACAATCATTAAGGATTTTTTGAATTTGTGACAGAATCTTGAATATCTCAAGCAACAATGGCCTAAGACACTAACAGATATAGATATAATATCCAACTGCTGGAATTGCCAACCTATTCAGCAAATCTGTAAAGCAACTAAATTCTCTTTAAACAGAGTCCATTATTCCATTATCTTGTTATAAATTTCCACTGCACTTATTCAACTTATTCAAGCATCTGTAATTTCTGCTTTCTTTACTGCACAACAGCTACAAAACAAACAAAAACAATGTTAAAATATTCTTTCTTTTGCATTTCTTTGCTCTTGCCCATAGGAAGCATCGACCTAGTAGGTAAAATTGTCCGAGAACTTAACAGAAATTTCGGCTAACAATATGTAATATAATATGTAAGGCTTTCTGTAATAATATCATAGATTAAGTGAAAACTAAATGTTGTTTTAATGTAAATGTAAAAGATAATAATCAAGATGTTTGTAGCATGTAATAACAAATTTGAAAACCCGTTCTATGTGCCATGCAGTTTAGAAAGATAATGCTAGAATTAAGTGTGTACAGTTAATATTTATACTACTGTATTTGTCGCTGTTATATTTATTACTGATATATAATATTCTTGTCTATCTTACTCATAATTGACTACAGTTAAGCTCAAGTGGAACTTCATCTTTTCAGAAGAAGTTGACGATAAAAACTTTCCAATTCAGGAGGTGTACATGGTACTGATAGTGGCGAACTGAACAGTTTGCTTTACTCGACAGTATAAACACGTTAGAATTAAGTTAGTGGTATTAGATCTCAGCTATATATACTTCCTATATTCATACATGCTGTCACTATTTTATGTAATAGTCATTTAAGGCCTTGTGAATAATGTAAAATACAACCTATACATAAACAGAACCATTAAACATACATTGCAAGAGTTGCTGCAAAGCATAGGCACCAACTTTAGAAATACATCAAGTTAGTTAATTTACATTACAAACTCCAGGACCTGTAGAAGGGTCTAAGTAGATAAGGTTTTGTATAGGAACCGAAAGAGTACAATTTCAGATAAAAGTGTTCATATCTCCCGCTTCTGCTGGGTGGAGAATTGATTATCATGTTTACCAGGATGAACCTCCATGGCTCAGGCGGCAGCACACCGGCCTCTCACCGCTGGGTTCCGTGGTTCAAATCCTGGTCACTCCATGCGAGATTTGTGCTGGACAAAGCGGAAGCGGGACAGGTTTTCTCCGGGTACTCCAATTTTCCCTGTCATCTTTCATTTCAGCAACACTCTCCAATATCATTTGATTTCATCTGTCAGTCATTAATTATTGCTCCAGTGGAGTGCGACAGGCTTCGGCAGCCGGCACAATTCCTATCCTCACCGCAAGATGGGGGCTTCATTCATTCCACTCCTGACCCGGTCAAATGATTGGAAACAGGCTGTGGATTTTCATTTTTCATCATGTTTACCAGTATCCAACCAGCTTAAAAAGATCAGAAAGATGACCACCTAATGTAATGTGTAGTAATAATAATAATAATAATAATGGCCTCAGCTACTGTGTGCAGACATCTCAATTTGACGCCAACTGACTGTCTGCTCGTCAATTTCAACGTTCCGTTCTACTCTAGGCCCACTACATGGCAGATCGAATAAACCCAAACCCTCTCGGACGTCTATGGCTGAGATTTAATGAATTTTGTTGGGTAAACACCAAACATATCACCAGAGATCTTTTACATGCAGACATTGTATGACATGGAGTGTCAAATGGACTTTTCCCCCCCTACAAAAATCTGATTACTTCAGCCGGGTTTGAACCCGCTATCTTGGGATTTGAAGGGCAACGTTCTACCAGTGATCCACAGAGGCAGCTATGTCATGCGATGAAGAAGAGAAAAACAATCCATAAGTTTATGTACTGGTACTGTAGGAAAAAATGTTAAAGGGACGAAGTGAATAAGTTTCTTTATTTCTCCCTTGACAATGTTACCAAATTAGTGAATGTTGGTTTGTTAGAAATGTAACTGAGTAACAATTAATTAAATTACTATCGCACCTTCACCCATACTACAATACAATACTATACTACAATATTCTTTTAGGCCTAATGCCACTATCAGTGATTATTTAGTCATAACAACAAACAATCTCCAAAGACATCAAAACATTCTGTCAGAATTTCTTCTCTCCAAGGAGTGCATAATGTGCACAATGTAAGGAGTACATTGTCATGTGCTCCCCACAAGTTGCTATTTAAAACATTATCTACTTGGTCCATTCTATAAGCCCTTGCAGTTTGGAATGGGTCACATCCTAAGGTAACTTACAAATTTAAAACTCATTTGTGCTATTATCAATTTCCTGCAATCGATGCATAGCTATACCTCATCAGAGTTATGGAAACTGGAATTTTCTGTTATGATGCAATGCTGAACATTAATTTTACAAAAATATATTGTTCAGACAAGCTCCAGTCAGGTCAGCCAAGGACCTGGCCAACATATCAATGTGGCCTGGTAGCAAAAGTGGATTAAGAGCTCTCTGCCACGGCTGCAAAGTTTTTTCAGACACGTTAAACCCAAGACATTGATTTTCCGCACAGAATGTGGTTGATGCTGAAAAAGATCAATCAAATATACAGGGTGTCCTTGAAAAAAGTTCCAATATTTACGGAGGGTCGTATGCGACAAGGGACGGAAATACCTTCCTACCTAAACATTAATCGTAAACCTACCAGCGTGTTGTGTTATGGTCTTATTATGAAGGAGCACCGGTTAGTTTTCATCGTAGGGTTAGGCAGCACCTAACACGGGTCTTACATGAGCGATGGTTTAGTCGGGGAAGGGCAATACCTTGGCCTGCCCGTTCACCTGACCTTAATCCTTTACTTGGCTTTGGGGTCATGCGGTCCCCATAAATGATATGGATACACTACAAGAACACGTGTTCAATGCCTGCTATGAAATCCGGCAGCAGGGCTGTTCCAATGTGATTCCATGCGACTTAGGGTGGAAGGCTGCCTTGCAGTGGATGGCGGTCACATCGAGCGCATGTTGAACAGTATCATCAAGGGTTATCTTACTGCTTAGAAACATGTTTTAGGATTTCGTCAAATAAATTGTAGTGTTTAAATATGGCTGATGTTGACCCCGAGTAGGGTTGAAACTAGTCCCATGTAATGTAAATACACGCAGTGTAAATATAACTCTGTACTGAATAGGTGGACAACTTTTATGTTTATAATTTATATGTTATAATTTATATGTTGAACAGCAGATCAAAGACAGTGGTAGTAGCAGACCATAACTCTGAAGATATTGGGTTTGCGACCAATATTTATAAGACAATTTTTCCTTCATTTGTTACGTGCTGCCTTCTCTCTAAATACTGGAAACTTTTCAAGGACACTCTGTATTGTCAAGCAATGTCTGTCTTACTGCCATAAAAATTTCCTAGATGTTATTCCAGAGACTCTAGAATTTTTAAATAATTTAGACATTAATTTGTAACTTCCTCCTTTTCATTTTGCTTTCCTTTTGTTGTATGCTAGAAATGTTTGGTAAAGCCAAATGATAATTAAATAATAAATATTCAAAGATATTTGTTATCATCCCAGGAAATGTTTAATTTCTAATGCTCAGGCCTGAAAAATCTTCTCGCAGTATTCTCCTTGTAACTTTTTAAAAGTTTGCTAATATCATTTCAGAAAACACTTCAAATATTTTACTGAAAATAATCTAAGAATAAAATTCTCAACTGTGTTTTGAAAGATGTCTTTCCAAAGCCATTGCAAAATCTAAGGTTCTTTCAATTAACTTTTTACATACAAAGATATATGTTTATTATCCCAGAGGGCTACACCTTTGGCATCGCGGGTGCGAACTGTCTCGTACAAGTGGATGTGGCCCTGTTTTACGGCAGGCATTGACGTAGGAGAACGTGATTCTGATAATTCCAATTTTTGTGTTTTCTTCATAGCATGCAGTTTTCTTTCAAAATCTTGTAAAATTATACAACAGTGAGCAACTGTTTTAAAAATTTAGGACAAGAAATGTTGCCCTTTGTGGAATACCAAGAAAAGAAAGAAAAAATTGAGCCTAAATGTTGGTGCCACTGCTACAAATTAATAAAATATAATTTTTTATATATAGTTCATGTATATCTTCGTTTTAATTGTGCTAAATATGATCCAGGGAGAAATTTATAGTGCATAGCATTAAGTTACATCTAGTCATTGTGTGATCTGGTCATTTGTGCCGAAATGTAGTGAGATACAAATTAAAGGGATTACTTAACAATTCTTTTCTTACGAGTATAATATTTCCAATGAGAATTTTATATGGTTGACTATGAGTTTGACCTATTGTTAAATTATATTTTCTTATTGCTGATATCAGAAAACAAACGGTGAGAAGAAGAAAAGTAAATTTGATAGTCTTAGGATTAAAAACATATTTATTTAAATGTGTTAAATGTGCAAAATAGGGTCTATTTCAAATACAGGGTGACCCGAAAGTTCGTTAACATTTGACGAGGCAATACTGGAGGTAGAGAGGTAGTAACTGACACACATGATTGGCATGGCACAGGGCTTTATTGACACCAAAATAAAATACACAAGAAGTCACAAGTCTACTGCGATCGTCCGACCTCATTAGGGATGCTAAAAGACAACATCCGACAGCAATTTCTCACCATACCTACGGATATGCCGTACAGTGCTGTTCACAACATTGTCCCTCGACTGCAGGTATTGTTGATGAATGACGGCCGACACGCTGAGCATGTGTGATAGAGAGCAACATCTTTGCTAAATCTCAATTATTATGCTAATTATTGCTTTTATATCACATGAAGCGCTATTTGGTGGTCTTTGTGTACTTTATTTTGCTGTCAATAAAACCCCATGCCATACCAATCACGAATGTCAACTACTACCTCTCTACCTCCAATATTCCATGAAGTATTGCTCTGTCAAATGTCAACAAAATTTTGGGTCATCCTGTAAATGTTAGTGGACTTTTGAGTCAGCCTGTACATATTTTGAAACAAAATCAGTGGCCCACTTCCCACTTCATATATTTAACAACTTAGAAGTTACGTCCAAAACAATGCTGCATATCCCAAACAAAGCAATGAAAAACAAACAAAAACAGACCATGTTAACATTTTTTTTTTCTTTGCTATTACAAAGCAGCTACACATTTCATGCAAAGCAGCAAAGTAAAACATTCACCTGTCCGGCCCCGCGGTGTAGGGAGCAACGTGTCTGCCTGTCACCCGGCGGCGCCGGGTTTGATTCCTGGCCGGGACAGGGGTTTTTAATTGTAAATGATTAATATCCCTGGCCTGGGGACTGGGTATTGTGGTGTCCTTAACGTTCCTTTCCTCACATTCAATAATTTTCTCTTTACACTTCCACAATATCCAAATACACGCAGGTTCATAATATATGGTGCAAGTAGAGGCAAAAGATCTTTCTAGGTCGACGTCCTGAACAAATAGCATTTTTTAAAAATCATTCACCTAGCATCCTGCATTTAATAAACCCAACTAATATCACCCGGTCACTCCACGTGAGATCTGTGCTGGACAAAGCGGAGGTGGGACACGTTTTTCTCTGGGTGTTCCGGTTTTCCCCATCATCCTTCATTCCAGAAACACTCACCAATATCATTTAAGTTCATCTGTGTCTGCCTCCATAGCGTAACGGTTAGTGTTATTAGCTGCCATCCTCGAGGACCGGGTTTGATTCCCAGTACTGCCAGAAATTTATTATTTCAGGAGGGCTGGTATGTGGTTGAAATGGTACATGCAGCTCACCACCTGAAAAGAGCTGCACCATCTCAGGATGAGGACACGAGTTTACTGTTTCATTGGTCAGCCATTAATTATTGCTCCAGAGCAGTGCAACAGGCTTCGACAGCCCGCACAATTCATATCCTTGCCGCTAGATGGGGGCTTCATTCATTCCATTCCTGACCTGTTTGAATGACTGGAAACAGGCTGAGGATTTTCAGTAATACATTTGCAATGAACTGGTCTAGGTTTGGGAAGGTGGGAGTCGCGGCTTATATGTTAGGAGCCATCCCAGCATTTGGCTTAGTTGAAGCTGGGAAAAAGAACTTTTACGATAACTGACAGTGGGATTTCTGTTCAAATTTATCAAGTTGAAATGAAAAAATCATACACTAGTATGCAAAACTTAAGGATAAAGTGGATTTCCATTTGCTGCCTCTATGAAAAACTCTTTCCGTAATAAATTTTGTCTTCTTCTCTTCTTACTGATACGGTTCTGCTTATGCAGGTCGTTCACAAAGCCTCTTCCAATCTTTTCTTTTTTCCCCACTTTCCATCGTTCATCACTGTCTGCCACTGTAGTCCTCTCTGATTTACGTCATCCTCCACCTGATCCCTCCAACTTGTTCGTTGTCTTCCAATTGGTCTTCTTCCAGATTCTGTCCATCCCACAGCTCTTCTTGGTAATCTTTCTTGTCCCATTCTTTTGACATGGCCAAACCATTTCAGCCTATTTCTCTCCGTATTTTCTTTTAAAGGGTTGATCTGTAGCGTGTTTCGAATGGTTTCATTTCTTATCTTGTCCCTCCTTGTTTTACCCAAGATCCCTCACAGAAAGTGCACCTCTGTCGCTTGTAATCTGCTCAGATCTCTTTTTGCTCAAGTGCAACATTCTGATCCATAGGTCAATATTGGCAAATAATACAATTTATATATAATGATTTTTGCTTTGGAAAAATTTTTGTAATATATACAAATGATGAAGAATACCCTTAGCTAGGCTGCCTATGAATCTACTTTGTACAAGCTTCCTCTGTGGGTCAGTGGTAGAGTATTGGCTTCCAGGTTCAAACCCAGCAGAGGCAGTCATTCTTTTGAAAGGTGGAAGAGAAAAAAGTCCATTCGACACTCCACATCATATGATGTCGACATGTAAAAATTCTTTGGTTGCACATTTGACTTTTACCCAACAAAATTAATTAAAGCTGAACCATAGATCGACCAAAAGAGTTCCTTTTCCTGACACAGTACAATTAAACATTGAAACTGACACGTAGGCAGCCTACATGGCACCAAGCAAATTGTTTGCAACAGGGTGGCTGAGATTACACAATTATTATTAATTTTTTATTTATTTATTCATTCATTCTGACACAAGTACATGTTTGCCCAAGGACACAGAGCAGCTCACAGGTTCTTTGAAAAAATAATTGAGTTGTTGGCTTCTTAAAAGAAATATCAACGTAGTCAAGAATAAAAACAATTTCTTTTATGCTGTAGGAGGAAATTAAATACTATGTTTTCTGTACAAATGGCTCTGCATTATTACCGCTGAGAATTTTATAATCATGGTAAACATTTTGTCTTGAATATTTCTGCCCAGTCTGTACGATTGCTGCCATTCCACAAAATTTCTGGGGATGGTCCCTCTAGCACACTTGTGTGTGCCTGATACTGTAGGTTCTCTGGAAGTAGGATATTGCTGGCACATATATATCTTGTTTTTCTTTATCTACATCATCTGGCTGAGAAAGAGAGTCTTCAAGCCCTATTGTAGGGTCAATGATTTCTTCTTTGTTTTGCCTCTGATTGATGGCAATTATATCAATACGGCGGTTACTTTCACCTTCTGATACAGTGGACTTCTTCATGAACTTCAAGGATTTCTTCTTTGAGACTGATCGTTAATAAAGATCTCACGGTGTATGGGTAGCCATTCTGCCTCTTAATGGGAAGACTGGTCAGTTCAGGGATTGCATATGAGGACTAGTTAGAGATTCACTCAGCCTGCATGAGAATAATTAAGACATATCTAATGGTGAGATAGCGGCACTAGTCTAGACAGTCCTAGCAACCGAGAGGGAACATCACGCTGATCCTGTGTTACCTTGTAATGTGCAGGCCTTCAGACTGAGCAGCTCAAAGAGTCATTGGTTCATTTGGTAGGCCAAGGCCCCCTTTTTTTTTTTTTAAAGTTCCCACATCATCTTTACAAGCGTATTAGTTATCTCTAACATCCTACAAAGAAACAATGGAATGTCTGAAAGACTGATGTTCACCATCTGCTTTCAGATAACATTCATGTTTACAGATTTCACTTCAACACATTGTGATATGTGAAACTTTGATCCTGACAATTTCTGAACTGGGTTTGTGACTGGTTATTTGTTTCTCACTTCTATCGAGGGCATCCTCAGGTCCGAGTCCAATCACTTCCATATCTTCATTGAATCTATCTTGTCACTGTTTCTTTAGGTGACAGCAAGGTCTAATTCCTCCTGGGTCATAACGGAGGGCAGTCATTTCTTCTAGTGACGTGCCCGTACCACCTGAGCCGTACTTCCTGCATTTTATTTCTAATGGATGCCTCTCCCTTTCTTGATGCCGTCTAGCCTTGTAACACTCATGAACCAATGCAATATTTTCATTTGCATATTTTAATTTGATGCGGCAAATAAGTACTCTGACCGACGTGCCGCTTCATCTTTCATTAGATTTTAAACCTACATGCATGGAAGCGTTTTATATCTGTACGTGGACCGAAAATATGCCATATTAAAACTCATTTAGAATTATCAAACATTAGCTATAAACATGTATATGTATGTAATATTAATTAATTACCAGGAATATTGGTTGTGTTCCAATGCAGAGGTCCGTAGGATATCAAATTTTTTCACGGCAGCATGTTAGTGCAGAAAAAAAAAGGGATTCTAAAAATATGTTGTTATGCCAATCAAAGCCCTTAAATCAGATAGTGTTGGAGATGACCTTTCTTTGATTCTACATCTTCCAGTTGGAGGTGTTGCCCGTTGTTTACCTGAATTACGTTTTCCTAGTGAATTATGTCAACATTTCGGTATCAAAAAAAGTGAAAAGTACTCTTTGGGCTCGGCCGCTATCTCAAAATATGAATGTAAAATTGGTCCTTGATTAATATTATGTATCGGAATGGTACTTGAAGGTCCTGGGTCCAAGTTACTCACGTCATATTATGTATCGGAATGGTACTTGAAGGTCCTGGGTCCAAGTTACTCACGTCATATTATGTATCGGAATGGTACTTGAAGGTCCTGGGTCCAAGTTACTCACGTCAATCCTTTCTTCAGCTGTTTTGTTCTATGGGGCACTTGAGTCGCTCTTGCACTGACTCACTACTTGAATTTCCGTCTTCAGACTCTTCAAATAAAAAATCACTTTCACCTACATCTGTAGAGTCTGAAATTGAATCAGTCTATCACTCACTAACTCTCTTCTTACTAACCATGTCGCAAAAAGCCAGTCTCAAAACTCAGGACTGAACCTGATACCCTCTCACAGCTTGTAAAACGCTAACAGGGAGATAGCACAACTCTATTCGATGATTTTCCTTTCAGCCAGACCTATAAGTGTCATTTACTGACACCCAGTGATGCTGGATCTCTAACCATTTACTATATTTAATTCCGCCCTCTAAGAGTTAAAACAGCCGCACTTAATGTAGGGAACAAATGTTGTTGGTAGCCACCCCTAGCCTGGAGTTGAGACATTACCTGATGGGATTAAGCAATTTTTCCTCCACTGATGGTCCACCAACCTACCAAACGAATGTTGTTGGCTTCTGTGGATTGTCAGGTTATTTCCCACCATTAATATGCTCCATTACCATAGGACAGTCAACCTGATCAAACAGGGATGTCCATTGCTATTTATTTTCTAATCAAAAAACTTTGGATTTACTCTAGGTGTCCTAATTCAGCTTTGATAGAACTAGGACATGAGATTTTCTGGCACTCTTCCTGGATATCCACGATACTGCACACTAGTGTAAAATAAAAGAATGTGAATCAGAATAAAAATAACCGCTTGTCCATAGGAAAAATGCACAAAATAATATTTTATGAATATTATATTATTTACATAGTTAATTGGAATGTGATGGAATATGATAATAAAGATGAACAGGGATCTCCACAAACTAGTCACTTCTGAACCTGTTAGTTAAATGTAGAATTGATGGCCATTTTCCCTGAAGTGAGAGATATTTTCTATGTATGTTGCAGTAATCAGACACATACCACTCAGAATTTTACCAGCAATCTACCTGTGAATCAAAAACTGACTTGTGTTTCTTATTTCAATGATAACACTCAAAATAATTTTTAAAAGTAAAAAAAATATATATATAACCAGTAAAACCTCTGTTATACAGAATACTTTTAATCGAAATACCGTTTAACCGAAACAACAGAAAATAAATATTTTCAGTAAACACAAATTAAAGGAACATTGTTATGTTACAACAAAAGGGATGAATAGTGGAATACGTGGACTCCAACCTTGAGCGCCTCCTTCCCTTCTCTGTCGCTAACTCAGTTTATGATGTGACGAATCAAAGCCTTCTGACATTCTCCTAATGAAACGGTGGTGTGATGTAGCGGCTAGAAAATTATGTGAAAAATATAAAGTAGAACACTTTAAAAAAATGTATGTTAGAACACTTGTCAGCGATGCCACTCGTGGGATCCTCAACAGCTCTGCCATCAGCTGTCATAGATGGCCTAGGCATCATTGAAGAGGTGTACTAGGGAAATGAGGAGTGATGTAGTTTCCTGTTGCTTTCCTCACTTTAAAAATATAACAGTGCATTATACAGGGTGATTCTAAAAAAACTTTTACAAACTTTGGGGACGGGTTCCTTACACCAAAAGAAACAAGAAAGAAAAAAGGTCATATAAACATCTGTCCCAAAATCCTTTGTTTTGATTTTGTGTTATTTATTTACTTATTTATTTATTAAAGTTGCCGTTCAACGGCTTTCCAGGTCCAACACAACAACTTAATTTCTCCCACCACGTCTTACAGGTGCTGTCTACAGGAATTTTATTCAGAACATTTTCCCCAGACTTACTAGAAGATGTGCCCTTACAAATAAGAAACATCTGGTTTATGTATAATGAGACTCCAGCACATTTTATTCTCATTGCTCCAGATGTATAGGCTGGTATCTACCATGACAGATGGATAAGTAGAGGAAGACCCGTTCCATGGCCCGCACGTTCCCCAGACCTCAATTCTTTGGATTTTTATCTCTGGGGACCTCTTAAACAACTGATTTATTCAGCAGACAAACTGGATAAAGAAACTCTTCTTTGATGTGTCATGGAAGCCTGCAAAACCATTCTACACCATTAGGGAGTATTTGAAAGGTTGCGATAGTCCATGATTCGACAAGCTGACAATGTCAATATCAATGTCAAAAGCAGATTATTGTGTCACTTTAATATGATCTCATTAATAACATCTCTTGAACTTTTTGAAAATGAAGGATTGGGGACATGGTTGGATGAACTTTTTCGTGTAAGGAACCCGTTCTTTTAGAGTCACCCTGTACAGAATCAAATAAGGGTGACCATTTTTCGATCTTAATTCTGGAATTAAGATATTGCGAACCATCAAAACTTCAATGGGATGGGGGTGCCTGCTTGGCGTGACAATGTTTTCTGATCTAACGTAGTCCAGATGAACCTCTCAAGCCAAGAGTAGCTCCATATATATATATTTAACTTTTTCTTCATTTTTCCCTGAACTCTGCTCGCGTACCCCAGTAAAAGTCTCGTGTATACCCCCAGGGTTATGCATGTCACAATTCGAGTACCACTGACGTAATTTATTATTAATTGATTGTTTGTTGGTACCTTGCATTCGAATTATCTGCCCCATCAATAAGTTGAGTGTTTCGGCTTCTGCATGAAAGATCTCGAAAGGGTTATCTGTCTTGTACTATAAAGTATGTGTGTTAATTACATTCTCATGAACTAGGATTAATATTATAATATTAAAATAGTATAGACTTTTTTATGTAATAAATCAAGGAGGTAAATAGATGGATCTATAGAAAGTTAACTGTAAATATAATACAGCTCAAATAGATTTGTTCTTGAACTCCTGATACTCCCCAATTTAAAATGTACTATGGTACTTGCTCAGTGTTATCAAATAAGTAATCTGTTTTATTCTATCAACACACAGATCTGAAACATGAAAATGATAATATCAATGGTGAACAGGCCAACTGGTGTAAGCCACAAAAAGCTAATTTTTCAGGAGAGAAAAAAACAATTTGCACCTCACCACACACATTGTTGATTATTAGAATTCTACAATGTATCTAAGATTGTGCAGCCTCCATGGCTCAGGTGGCAGCATGCCGGCCTCTCAACACTGTATTCCGTGGTTCAAATACCGGACACTCCATGTGAGATTTATGCTGGACAAAGCGGAGGAGGGACAGGTTTTTCTCCAGGTACTCCGTTTTTCTTTGTCGTCTTTCATTCCAGCAACATTCTCCAATATCATTTCATTCCATCTGTCACTCATTAATCATTGCCCCAGAGGAGTGCGACAGGCTTCGGCAGCCGGCACAATTCCTATCCTCGCCACTAGATGGAGGCTTCATTCCATCCCTGACCTGGTCGAATGACTGGAAACAGGCTGTGTATTTTCATTTTCATCTAAGATTGTAGTCTGCTGGAATCTGTGGTGTGGTTTCATACAGTTTCTTGAAATTAATTATTTAACATGAAATTTGAGGGTTATGCCATTTGTCTGGAACAGATACAACTTCAATGTTGGTTACAACAATGTATATTTTGAATTACACTAATTGGAATAAATAATAAGAACAGCAGTAAGTTGTTTATTATGTGAAAGAATGATCATTAATTATAAGAAAACACAAATTATTCTATCTAGGTTTATTTAAATAAATTAACACTCAAATTCACAACAAAACTGAATTAGAATCGTATACTAATAACTAATAAGTATCTGTACACCGTATGACAAAAATACTATTACTGAATTATAAAGTTAGTTTTAGTGACAACTAAATGAAACACACTCATCAAAACAAAGACGAACACTCTGTTACACCAGCTGGCTTGCGCGGGCGTGTGAGATCGAGAGACTTAGCTGTCGCAAGTATAGTGGCTTATGCCAATTGACTGGTACATCCTACTGTTAACTGTGCGTTACGACTAATTGGTTACGCCAGCCTGCTTGGGGTTACGGCATCAACTTTCTTCTTTTCTTTTCCAGTGAAGGAAGGTGTTGAGGGTTGCCAGTTTATCAGAATGTGCATTACAGTGTTAACTACTTGATTCACACATAACCTCAATTTGCAAATTTGGGGTGAGTTACGCCAGTCAACCTGTACACCATCGATATATATATGAGGGCAAGTTAGTAAGTATCTGCAATTTTTCTCTAATCGTCTTTAGGTTGGCTCTTTGGCCTTGTGTGCTCACCAGCCGCTAGATGGCACCGTTGTCTACGTCTGTGGTAGGTTTCAGCGTTATCAGATTAATACAGCTTGCACTGTTATGACATAAAGATGGCCACGCCTCTCTCTGTTTGCAACGAGGAAGAACAGCATTCCATAATCTGATTTTTTGTGGTCTGCGGGTGTACCAGGAGCAGAAATTCATAGAACAGTCGTGCGTCTGTTATTGGGGATAATATCATGCACTTGTTCAATATTGGCATCAGTTATGCTGCAAATGTATGCCCGGATCTTTCCTCATCCTTCACACTCGTGGGACCCCTTTTGAACTGTTCAATCCACTGGTAAACACTTCGCTGTGGCAAAACGTTGTCCCCGTATTGTGCTGAAATTCTTCTATGAATTCCCACTCCTTGTACACCCTCAGACTACAAGAAACGGATTATGGAACGCTCTACTTTGTTGGTGAAAACAGTGTGTGGCATTGCCATCTTTTTCGTAACAGCGTTAGCTGTACTGATCTGATAACGCCGAAACCTACCACAGACGTAGACAACGGTGCCATCTAGCGGCAATGAGCACACAACGCCACAGAGCCGAGCTAAAAACAATTAGAGCAAAATTGCAGATACTCACTGAGTTGCCCTCATATATATAATAAAGCTCAGTGTTATAGATGAATGTATTAAGGAAAATTAAACCTACTCTATCACTCTATTGGTTTAAAATCTGCATTAGGTCATTTCTGAAGTTAATCTATACATATACACGGTATCCAGGCTAGAGGTATAGAAAAATACATGTTTATATTTTAGTAACCATCTATCTCTTATTTGAATTTGCCTGCGAAGCAATGTGATTGGCTAACTTCAGCAGCCGATAAAACTACAACGGTGCAAGATATCGAATTATTTCTCTCAAATTATTTATCAGTATGCCCAACCCTCTAACGCTCATGTAACCGCTTCATGCTGTTTCTGACCCCCTTGTATTTGCTTTTTCTGCAGCTACTTTTAATATAAATACGTATCACATGATAGATTAAAATATGAATTGTAAGTACAGCATATATGTAAATAGTTTCTGTTAATTATTGTTTTAATTTCTGGTAAGTGGCTCTTGACAGATCAACAGCCATTTTATCGCAACCATTAAGAAAACGTATCCTACTTCATGGGAAGCATGTCATTTTACAAGGTCAAAACATTCTTTGAATTGCGACATTCTTTCTTAGAAGTGGGACACAGAATGCAGAGGGCGCAGCTAATACATGATCATTATAAATATAAAAATAAATGTGTTGATACTGTACAAAGAAGTCTGTAAATATAAATATTGTAGCTTTATTTCAATTATTGTTATTATTTTAAGAATTTCACAACATGATCGTCACTGAGGTCTGATCTCATACGAAATATCATGTGAGGATACTGTTCTGCAAAAAAGTGTACATAAATTTTGTGTGTGTTAATTAAATGTGAACATAATATAAAAATGGTGAGTACATTCGCACAAGAGATAATAAAAGGTGTACAAATTAAATAAGTAAATAAATGCAGGGCTGTCTTAATCTTATATGAGCTTAAGGGGGTTATAAACCCCAGGGTGGGAAGTAAAGGGAGGTAGGTTGGGGGCGGGGGGTAATAGTGATTCACTGGGGTTGATTTTGTACAGTAGAAATTGATTAACTCGATACTTGAATTTCTCTGTTATCGTTTCCCATCCAAACCATATTCCATTATTTGGCATCAATGTTCCATATCCAACTGCTGAACAAAAGTACAGGAAACTGTTGTCAGGAATCAGATACCTCAACCTCCTCAGCAGTAATCTGGTTTCAAAAGACGGCTCACCAGTTCTTTAATAGTATTTACAAAATGAATTTTAAAATACGACCATAATCATAACTTCATTTAAACTGGTAATTGAGGTATAATTTGATGTTCTATAAGAAAACAGACTTGTTTGTTCGAATTTGCAAAGGAAACAAAGAAGTGACTTGTCTTACTTACATTCTAGATTATATTTCTTCATTTTGTTTCAACAAGTTGATGAGCAAGTTCACTGTGGTATTTATTTGTACAATTTTCTGCTTGGAAATATTTACCCATGTATTTCTTGTGTAGCAAAATCAATCCTTCTCACTGAGAATTCTACATCTGTGCAACCAAAATCAACACTCACAGTTACACCATATAACAATTAGAGTAGTCCAAGGATCAGTTGTTGGGCCACTCTTTTTTCTTGTATATATTAATCACCTTCCTGGGAACTTATCAGGCAAGTCTGTACTTTATGTGGATGATATTATTTTCACAACAGAGGGTAAAGAATGAGAAAATGTAGTTAATCAGAATAGGGGATTTCAGGAATCATTGGCATGACTGAAGTGGAATAAATTGGTCTTAAATAGCAACAAAACTGAAAAAGAGAAAAACTTTCTTCTAACTAGAGAGGACAACAAGATGTCATTGAAACTGATAGGAATCCATTTAGACTCAAAATTGAACTGGAATATTCATACACAACAACTGTGAAAGAAACTGTTCTGACTGATATTCTTATTGCAAAAAATAAAGAAATGTGTTAGGAAACTTCAAATAATGTCTGCTTACTATGCATTCTTTCTCTCACATCCACAGTATGGATCAATAATGCAGAGAAATTCCACGGGGCTCAGAACATTTTTATATCATGAAAGAAAGCATACAGCAAATATCATGTAACGAATCATGTAGGGTCGTTTTCCAAGAACTGAGAATAATGATTCTTCCCTCACTAATGTATATACTTACCAATTCATAATGTGCATGAAAAAAACCTGTTTAATTACTCATTAATGAAGAAAGTACATCAGCATAATACTCTTTTATGGATTGATTGACTTTGTCTGTTTCAATTGTAGATTATTTAATGAGTCTGTTCAGAAGTGCTCTACTGCTTAAGATGGCCCTGGTTAAATGTGTATAGATCTGTACAGGTAAGTTAAGAGAGAAATTTTCTCATATTTTATGGATAATTTATCTGGAAAGAGAAGCATCCATTGGACTGGTCAAAGTGTACAGCCCAAGCCAAGATGTGTTCAGCAAGCAGGGGAGATGGCACTTCATCTCAAATGGATGAAGACATGCCATGTCTGAAGGTGTTGTATTGTGTTGTCTTGTCTTCTTATGTTTACATCCTTATTTCCATGCTAACAAATACTGTATATTATTCCTGTAAGTTAGGGTTGCTATATTAACATTCTCAAAATCCACGACATGTATAAATAATAGATTTAAGAAAAACAATGTGAATGATGTGCATAAATTAAACTGATCGTAATTGTATACCCCGTAACTTAATTAACTTTTTCCTTGGCATTAAAAAAATGCCCACCTGCTGGCCATCAAGGCATCAATTCTCAATGGTCTGACACTGTGGTTAGCTGGTTCGAGTCCCGTTGGTGGAAAAAATTGTCACCATCAGAATGTTTGCCGGCAGGGTAGGGGAGGTGGTGGTATACAATTTTTAATCACTAGATTGCATGCCAAGAGCCTGGGTTCAATTTCAAACCTCTCTGCTGTGTTCATATGGAGAGAGACTCCATATGATGCTGTTGATGATGATGACGATGAAGAAGGGAGTGGGTGAAACATGGTGTCGGCACATAGCCTACCCGTGCTGAATAATACCAAAGGGTGTTCGAGGCTTAAGCTCTCCATCCCACAGACAAATCATCATCATCATCATCATTTCAGAGCCCATGGGTGTCAAATAGGAAGATTTCTACCAGGCAAGCTGAATATATACTCGGATAGTTCTGGCCTTAACGGTAAATAAAAAAATAAGTAAGTATTAAAATGTTACTATATCAATAATATTGAACATAGGATATTACTGGGAAACACTCCGTTTTTTAAAGAAAGGCTGCACATACCATTTGCTTACCTGCTAGGACTAGGGATTTCATTAAGTAGGTATTATTTTATCCTTTAGAACCTCGTGGTAAAATTGCACACATGATACGGTTGAAAGATGAGTTTTTAAAGTGCTACACTCATTTAAAACTTGGGAATGTCTAGTCTGTTCCTTTCATCACTTCAAAATGAATTGAAGAGTGAAGACAGCCAAAACATTACTACCAGGAAGACAGAACGAATTCAAATACTGTCTATATTGTTCTACACAAATGTTCTCAAAATTTGTACCCACAAATCTTTGACTGTCAAATTATCATTCCCAAATGAGGAAATTTCAGTTCACCTACACATATGTTCATAAAGGCATTGCACTCTTTTTTTTTAATGTCTTGCTGTATGAAGCAAAAAACCAGCACATATTTTCAATTATGATGAAATCCAGGGCATTCATATTTCCAAAAAAGATCCTACAGGACACCAGAGCAGATGGCTTCAATCTGGTACTGACCCGAATATAGCAACCTTACTGTATGTAGATAATGAGTTCTGATTCTGCAGCTAATGTGCTTAGTATGCATTACAGAATATATTTTGTATGCCATTCTCTTGTGAAAAATAGCTATAAGCATCATTTTTCAACTTGTGTTGGTGTGTCCCTAGGAGGCTTAAAGTGCGACATAAAAAGACAGCGTAGGTCAAGTAAGTAATGTGTTTATAATCTCAGAGGTTTGTACTTAACATGTAAATACGCAATGCTGTAAAATACCTTTAAGTATCTATGAAGTTTTCTGTCATAATAACCTACTGTGAGACTCGTAATATTCGCAGTTTAATACGTAAAATATTTAAACAATACATTACAGTCTCCTATCAGTATGTCCGAATGTATTGGGTGGAGAGGTAAGTTCATTTTGCGCAACCACAAATATTCTTCTGATGAAGCCCCACAACCCCTCTATACAGCCGAGGGAAAGAAGTTGCCGAGATCACTACGACCAACAACATAGCCAGTTTTTCATTTGGTTTATAGCTGCCAAATAAATATATATATTTCCAAAATTACAGCATTTTAAAAAAGAACATTGGGATATTTTATTTATTAATTTGGAACTTACTTATGTAGGGTAGAAGATTTATAGGAAAAAAGTTATTATTTCTGGTTTCAGAGCATTGCTTATATTTTATAACTACTACTACTACTGTCACCCTTATCCACGGAGCCTCTGGGCTGAGCTGTAGATTACTGACCATTAAAAAGATCTGTAAGGAGTACCCCAGCAACAATGTGCATCTCTTGTGACTCCAAGGAGGTCTGAGAAGTGGATGGAGGTCAGTGATCCACAGCATGATCAAGAGGCTCCGTGGAGAAGAGTGACAGAAGAAAAAAGAAGAATATTTTGTAGTCTTTGTGTCTCAATCACGTATGCACTCCTGATCAATTATATTGCATGAAATTAGTAGAATCTAATCTATGTAAATGTATTACTTTGGTTGGTACAATTAACCATTTATATTGTGTCAATGTCTGCTGCTCGAAGTTACGAGATTAAAATGGTTGAAGCTGCATTTTTGGAAGCATTCCTCCTTACCTACTCAAATCTCATGTTGATTAATAGATCCTATACCGAACATGGTCCTGGCTCTCTCTAACTTCCTTTCTGAAACCAACACTTTTATTTAATCATTTCCCTTTTATGTTGATCTGGTCATGTTTGTGTGGTAGTAAGTCAGCGAGAAGGATCGCTCTGGCGTGAAGCTTTGCACTTTGTATCCTTGGGAAATTCCTGTATATGGCATATTTGTGGTAAATTTACATTCCTCTATGCTTAATTTTGTTCCCTATGTTTTAAAATCTGCTCCATAGTTGTTGTTTAGTTATAGGGCCAGTGACTGGGTAAGCCGCTATGAGCGAAGCCCTTTAAATTATTATGAAGAAGAATATTTTGTACTATTTGGTTTTGACCAAACGTTACTCATCACTATTGAATCCAGCCATAAAGGCTATGGCTCATTTTGTTCTTAGATGGGAGGAATGAAAGAAACAGTTCTTATGTAACATGAATTGTTTGTGCACTTCAACTATGACGAGAACTGTAAGGAATTTTGTAACAAAGTTTTGTTGAACAAGAAACTGTTAATACATGATATGTTCAAATGTGAAATACTTCTGAGAGCTAAGCTTATACTAATTTCTATTCTGTAATATATATTTTTCACTGGTATTTTTTATTAGTTAATATATCTTGGATCTCATCTTTCATTCGTTAAAGGACTGTAATATATTGTTTTTATGCTGTACAGAAGTTAAATAAATCAAAATGTTTCTTATTTGCCATTTGCAAATCTGGCAACCATGGGACCTTTAAAAATTATCACACATGAAAAAAAAAAAAAAAAATGTCATGTGCCATAAATTTTGGAATATCTACTAGGACCAAAATCTCATTTTCAACTTTTGGGCCAATATTTGAGCAAAGTCCCCATTAATTAAGCAACATATCCATTTTCCAAAGTCTAGCTCATAATAGTATTCAAACTTGAAGAAAATAACCAACCACAAAATCAGAAAATGAGAGAATAACATATCAAATCCACTAAAAATTCTCCTGGAAGAAATGATTGTAAAAATTCAAAAACTACTGTTGCTCTCCCAAAGGATTATAACTTCAAATCTACAACCAATAAAATATATATTCATGCTCAGAGCATTATTTTCTCTACTCAGCAAAAATATAAAAGAAAATTACATATATATAAACTTTAAAAAAATAATATAGTCAAAAATTATATTGCAAAGCAAATTATGTATGGATATAGAATGTGTTCCAGTAGGAATAGGTCAAGAAGGAGAAAAGGTCATGCGTCCAGAATTTGCAGGGAGGGGGAGGGAGAGAGAGAGAGAGAGAGAGAGAGCAAGTGTGTGTATGTGTGTGCGCGTGTGTGCATGTGTGTAATTATAGCTCTTTGTATCAAATGCATAAGAACAACCTTCAAAAAATTACTAGACACTCAAATGACTAACTGATGTATTTATTGGAGCAAAAATGTGCAACAGTTCAACATAAATGCCTTACTGATGCATTTAAACCTTCAAAACAGTTCACAGTACATGTTCAAAAATTCCACCAACAACTTCAATGCACGTTTATCTCTCCTAGCAAGAAATAGTAGTGTAGCTCATCAGTGGCTGTCTTGCTGTTCTAGGGGCACAGAAATAAGCATAATGTGAGCAACCAATTCGCATGCTTAGGATCATAAGGGCGTATCTACATTTCTGCCATTTTGAGAAAATCAGAAATATCACCACACAATTTATTTAAGAGTAAATCACCAGTACAAGATAAGTACCAGCACATGATGATGCAATTAAATGGTTTCATTTAGGTTTGAATTAAGCAAAAAAGCAAGTAATTCAAAACAAGTTCGAATAATATTGTTCCTAACTTTATTTTAAAATTCTTTTCCCTGACATACGCCCTTTTGTTATTCACAATTTTTAATGAGTCAGGTGGCGTAAGTACTTGTCTGGTACTTTAAAACTTAAAATAACGGCAAGGCGTAAGTCGAACTGTCCAAGAAAAATGAGATAATAATGATGATAATAATAATAATAATAATAATAATAATAATAATAATAATAATATTTTTATTGTTACGATACAGTAACGTGATCATTACATTATTAACACAACACTGACTGAAAACTTGCGTTTTACATGAAAAAATACCTAATAAACTCAATATGTTTGTGATGCAGAACACTCCAAAGTTACAACAGAACATCCATACAATATTTTATCTAGACTATGCTAAATTCAGACTGATAATAAGACTGATAGTTACTACATTAAACTTTGATAAGTATGTAGATCATTGCTGATTTAAAACTAAACTAAAGCAATATGCCTAATACAGTAGACCAGTTTTGAATATTTTTCATATTGCTAATAAAAAACGGCACTGACATAACTTTGATGAAATCCGTAAGCAATAATTGCAAGAATCAATAAAGGAAAAGGATACTCATTAATTGCCAACATCATCTAGATCATTGTCACTCTCTTGGCTTGTGGTGACTGACTTCAGGGACATATAAAATTTATGATACTTGGATTTAGTAATACCTTGTTTGCAAAGTTCTTGAAAATCTTTTAACTTTCCAACCGAAATTGGAAGAGGTTGTGAATAGATCCTCTCTAACACTGTTACAGTTCTGTTTCCTCCTAAGTGCTAATCTCTTGTTTCCTACAATATGCATTTTGTTGAATTTTTCATGCATGTTGTACTTGAAGTAAACATGTTTGGGATCCTCTTTCAAGTAAGTTACTTCAACCACAGAATTTTCATCTAATTTTGACCACTTTTTTTTCGCTAGTTGTTTTACGTCGCTCCGACACAGATAGGTCTTACGGCGACGATGGGATAGGAAAGGGCTAGAAGTGGGAAGGAAGCAGCCGTGGCCTTAATTAAGGTACACACCAAGCATTTGCCTGGTGTGAAAATGGAAAACCACGGAAAACCATTTTCAGGGCTGCCGACAGTGGGGTTCGAACCTACTATCTCCCGAATACTGGATACTGGCCGCACTTAAGCGACTGCAGCTATCGAGCTCGGTAATTTTGACCACTAACATCTACTGTTGTTTGTTTATAGGGGCCTGCTTTACTTTTCTAAAATCAAAGAAATCATCTTGTGACATAACTTCTACTTCGTAAGGTGATTTTCTTGCTAGGCGGGTGACTGTCTTCCAACCAGATGGCTCAAATATGTGAACACTCTTCTTCTTTTTTTCGATCATAGAATGTACCAAATCAACCTCCATCTGTGTGTGGCCTGGAGTAAGATATTTGTGGTTGATTTCAGGTATATTTAATTGTTTTACAGCAAAGAGACACATTGCACAGATATACGCATTCCTATTTTGGCCACTACACGTATCTGTATAAAAACAATCTCTTTGCCATTTGCATTTTGAGTAAGAATCTTATAAACACATGATACTATTTCAGATGACCCTCTCTTAGCTATAGTCTCATTCAACGTGTAACAGACAGCACTATTTGCAACTGCATTTAACACTGTTAGGTTGTAGAAAGCAAGTCTTCTTTTGTAAAACAATGCTTTGGCATTTGTATGTGGCCAGTTCAGTACAGCTTGTAAATCGAATTCAATGAGTAGCCACTCACCTTTGCATCATCATCACATTTCTTAAATCACCCATATTTTCTTCAGTGCTTGACAACGCATTACGGCATTCCAAATGGGGTAACTTGGAACACAACCAGCCACACACATATGCATGTTCCTTAATTAAATCAAAACCCACAGATCACACCTACAACAACACATCAGTATTGAAGGTTAACTGCTGCGCTAATACAATAAAATAAGCTTATTATAATATTTTAAGCCAGTTAAAATATGGGGCGCGCAGGTCAGAAGTTTAGGAAGTAGGCCTTCTATAAAAATATCTTTGTAACTGGAAGGATATAAATGCAAACACAGTATTTACTTACATTTTCAGGTCACGGGGGAAGCGGAAGAAAGACCGCGAATCCTTCTGCACTTCATAGTTATTGCAGCCAAACGCAGCATATATCCTTCCACTCATATTGACAGGAGATATAAAGGAATGACACACGTTACTATTTACTTATGTCATCTTAATACAAACGTATAAATAACCCCCAAAACTTCGCAAACAAATACACGTACTCTTATGACAGAATCAGTAACTCTCAGGTCACTCCGCTAGATTGAGATCTAATCGCTGTCCCTCAATATTTCGCAGAGTGTCGCGTATTGTCTCTACTGTATTTGGTAATATACTTTGCTGATTTGTGTGGCTCATATTTTGGACTCACCTTCTTCATTTATAGTATTATTCTAGTTTTAAAACACTATCAAGTATTTCATTACTCTTATAGTGCTCGAAAATAGAGAAACTAATTCACCTCACAAAACGGTGATATGTTTAACACACGCTAGTTACACAGGTTTCCATAGAGAATAAACGAAATAATAGAGTGAAAGTGGCGTATCAGGTGTTACGCCATTTTGTTTCTAAAGTATTAGCCTCATATCTTATGTGTTCGTGAGTAACAAATGGGCGTATACTCATACGCCCTTTTGTTATTTACTAAAACAAATCTCTTAATGACTTACGCCATGCAAATTTTAAAAACTAGCATAGTTAGAGATACGCCGTTCTGTTACTCAAATAAAGCATTCTTTCTGCATTGCAATGATATCATAACCTCAAAATGTCAAAAATTGTAGATACGCCCTTATGATCCTAAGCATGCGAATTGACCGTTTGTGTTGTGTTGCAATGTAAGATTTCATTTTTCTTCCATTCCCGCAGACAAAAACCTAATGGAGCAAGGTTTCAGCATCAGTAAGTCGTTAGTGTGTCTTATGCATACCATGCAGACAGCTGTATCCCATGTTTGTATTTGAAATAGTTCATACTGGTGCTTCTCAAAATATGTATTATTCCTCCTGAAACAACCCTTCCACAAAAATGATTGCATATTATTAAACTGTTTTATGTATAAAACTGTACAGAAGGAATTATTTAAACTCTTTGGTTAAGTTTTCATAGATGTGAATTAAAAACTTAGCTATTTCAGTGGAACATTGCAAAGACAATATGATATGAATTTGTTACAAGGGAGAAGACTGTGACATGGCTGGAATTATTTATTTTCACCAATGTTGTGCAGTAAGTTCTGTATCTTTGGGTCTAGATATTTTTAACAAGATTATTTTCAGTTGCTTATCTTAACAAGCAGAAGGTAATGTAAACATTTCTACAGATATGTAAATACATTCAGTACCAATATTCATTAACCTTTAGTTGAGCAATATTCAGGCATTGATCTCAGATAATTATGTCCCTTTGATATCTATTTTTCTCTCGTAAAGTAACAGTTCATAATTTAGAGCATTAAATGTTTGTTATTGGTTAAAAGAGTTTATTATGCAGTACACTGAATGATTACTGGATTGGGAACACCTTCCTAATAATGAGTTGATTCACCTTTATGGGAGATCATGGCTTAAAATACGTTGGGGAATATATTCCACCAGGTGGTGAACATCCTCCATGCGCAAGTCGACCCATCCCAGCAGCAGATCTTGCTCTGTCTGGTGCGAAGGATATTTAAATGACTTCCACATCTTGGCAACCCCTTTAAACATTAAATTCCCAAGCCGCATACAAACACCACACTTTTAATTACCAATACTGTTCAGTCTTTTATCCTTCAAATATCTTGGGACTAAATTGACTGAGCATTGCAATCCCAAGAATGAAATCTTATCCAGAATTAGGCAAGCCAGAAATTTGTTCAACAGTATGAGGGCCCCATTCACCAGCAGATATCTCAACGTTCAGCTCTGAATTTGCATGTTGCGATGCTATGTTTTCCCTGCCCTTCTGTATGGTTTTTAAGACTGGATACTCAGTCCTTTGCTGGAGAAGCGGATTGAAGCTTTCGAAAAGTACTCATTCAGAAGAATGCTTTCAATATTCTGGATACAAAGGAAGACCAATGAGGAAGTCCTCAACTTGTTAAATAAGAAAAAAAGAGCTAACACCATCAAGGAACCCATCATAAGAGGTGAACGATATGAATTTCTCCAGCTCATCATCGAGGGGAAAACTGAGGGAAAACAATCCGTGGAGAGACAGAGAAATTCCTGGCTTAAAGACCCGTACCATTGGTATGGACGAACTTCTATAGGAATCTTTCAAGCCGCTATTTTGTGAGTCATCATCATCAACTGGATTGTCAAACTTCTCAGGAAGATGGCGCCCTAAAAGGAAGAATCAGTCTTTTAAAATATATTAATAAAAACTCAATACTTCATGTTTTAAATATATTTTCATACCTGATCAATAGCTTTATTCCTTAATGGTCATGTTTGATTACTACAAAATGGAGAAATGTTGAGCTGTTAGAAACATTTTTGTCCATATCATGGGGTATGAGAGAAGGGTCTAGTGGACCAATATTCTTCAATATTGAGAAGTTTGTACACTCCTGTCATAAATTCCATGATCGTCCGCATTTCATCTAACGTAACATATCTCCATAGTTATGGTCTCACAAGTGAGTATGGGAAGGAACTAGATGGTTAGCAATTGCTTCAGTTGCAGTTGAATTCACTAAGTGAGGACATTTTTGAGAAAAGAGAGTGGGTCACTTTTGCGAGGGAGTTAGCACAGGGACTAATGCGCAAGATGACCGCTTTACATTGGTCTTATGGGAATAACCAATACTGGGTGAATGAGTTGACACAGGGACTAATGCGCAAGGTGGCTGTTATACATTGGTCTCATGGGAATAACCGATACTGGGCAAGGGAGCTGGCACAGGGCTAATGCGCAAGGTGGCCGCTATACGTTGGTCTTATGGGAATAACCGATACTGGTCGAACCTTATCAATTTTAATTTCAGAAATATCTGTAAATAGAACTGTAGTTCATAAAATGTCACTGTCTTTCCACATAGGTGACATACTGTGTGAGTTACTTGCAATATTTTCACCATCGTTACCACAGGGATAATTCAACTGTCGAGCTTCATCTAATTCTGACATTATAATTTCATCACCACTTATGTCATCTGTGCACATTTAATTTACCACACTTTCAAAGTGATCAGTCGAAATGTGCCGACACTTGTTGCGTGAAGTGGGGGTTGACTGGTATTTTCCTTATTTGAGGGTTCCAACAGTTGCACAGTCATGGTCAGGCCTTTAGAGCCTCGCAGAAGAAAAATTGTGAACACGTGCTTCAGTGATGACTTACTGAGCTGCGAGGAAAGCAAACAAGCAGCAAAGGGCTGAAATACATCACTGCCAGAGAATGGATGGGTTTGTGAGAAGGGTACCAGGCAAAAAGGTAATTGAGACTATAGTCTGGTGAGTTTGGGGGCCACAGCAGTGTATTCCTTGTCAAATTTCTCTAACCACCCTTCAATGATTTGGTGTATTGTTCTGTTGAAACATGACAAAGAGGTCATAAAGGCTGCCTGAATATAATCAGCTAACAGATATCTGTTAAATTTACCATTCAAGGATGCAGTACGAAGACCAAGTGGTGTTTATTTGGACATCAATCTTTCGTGTATGAGGGCTGTTTGGTCGAACAGGAGCACAGTATTCCGCTGCAGAAAGAACTAGACTAACATCCTTGATACCGTGGTGTGGGAACAGCCAATAAGTGTGCTCTTTCAGAGATAACAACACCACACCTCTGGGCACGAACTATTTGCCCATAATCAGACTCGCTCGAGTTAATCCCTGACAAATGTTGCCTTGTGTTGTCCACAAAAGCAATCAACCAGATATCTGACAGTCAAATCACCTCATTGTATCACACCATTGCCCAGGTCTTCCTACTCCAGTGACTGTTCAGCATACAAACACTTCAGGCTTTAAGGGAACAATTCTAGGGTCTTTTACCATGAGAACTCATAAAGAGAGTAAAACATTAGGAAATGAGCCTGAATTTATTTTCATAACTTGCTCAGCGAGGAATATTTGTGACCCGGAGTTACACTGTTCTTAAATGTAATTGTTTAATTCAATATAAAAACGTAATATACGAATGTAAGGTTCTAAAATATTATAGTCGTAATATGTATAATTTTAAATACTGATCTAAGATGCAACCGTTTTGTATAGGTTTCCATAAAATTTGAACTTGTTGAACGTACTGAAATATATGACCATTCTTTACATTTTCCCTCATACATCAGCCATTGCATTGATTTCATTAACAGCGAAAGGGGAACACAAACCTCTTGGAACATCTCATCTGGTTCACTTAAACTAAGACAGCTAATATGAAATGGCTTAACATCACTGTGAACTATTGTTTTTGAAATATTTTGTCATTTTGTTTTGAAAAAGAAAGCTAATATCCATGGCTTACTGATGTTATTAAGAATTCCTCAGATTTTTGTTTTCAGCAGGGCAGTATTATACGGTGAAAACGAGTAACTATAAATAATGTTTGTAAAATAGGTTGTTATAGTCTGGTGATGAGATGTGACAATGAGAGCCTTTAGTATTATATGTAAAATAATGTTGTTATATATAGTCTTGTGATGAGTGTGTGATAATGGGAGCCTCCAGTGTTTTATGTAGACACGTCAACAAACAACGTGTAAACACCACGTTGGCAACGCAGTGCGGCGGGAATAAAAGTCAGTAGAACATGAATTTGGACTACACAATGTATAATAAGAAATCATATTGTGAATTCTGTAAACAAAAAGTGTTGTGCAACAATAACAATAATAATAATAATAATAATAATAATCATGTGTAAAAGTATCAATTATATATTCCTGTGTACCCAGTAGTTAATATTAAGCTTCACCAGAGATTACTCTGCAGTTACCATGTAACGCAGGGTCATTCATGAGGAGTTACCATATTTTTCCGAATCCAAGATGACCCACATTTTTTTGTTCAAAAAAATTAAATCGGGCTTACAAAGCGCTTTGTGAAATCATAATCTTATAAAATAACAAACTTAATTTGGGGAAAAAATTAACACAAGTATCATGTAAATTCTATATCAGGGCCTCTCAGGGTGCAGGCACCAGTGAAATGCGTGGTGCATGGTGCAAAAGACGACTTTGCTTGGTTGACCAGACTGCAGACACCCACTTCTCGCTTTGGAGCAATAGTGCTGTCTCTCTCTTTGCCCATGCCTGCCTCCCTCTTCCTCACTTGCTCCGTAGCACTCCAAATCCGAGCCAAGCTTAGCCTAGTTGCCCCGAGACGACGTGCTGGTCCGAGCCGAGCCGAGTGGGACCGAAGCACTGTGCACGGGACCTTTGTGCCTCAGTTTGCACGTGAGATTTTGGGCGTTTGAGAGGCCCTGTTCTCTATATATAGAGTTTTGTCTGTACATTGTTCAAAATTTTAAAAGAACGGCCGTGTCCACAGTAACAAGGAAATATTCTTCTTATTTTTCTGCTGCTTATCCCAAATCTGTAGGGTTGTGGGTGCGATCTGTGTCACACATGTGGATTTGCCCCTGCTTTACAGTGTTTTTTTTAAATGTATTCATGTCTTGTAAATTTAGTGTTATTATTTAAGTGTATTTTAAAATGTATTTTACACATTTCTAACAACAATTGCCGATTTTAAACTGTATGGCAGAGGGTGACCTCAAGACAAGGTCAAAAACGGTATCAGAAACATGAAATGTAATTTATGGTCATTTCATTTTAGTATTTTATTGAATGGTGGATGATTTCCCCTCTTACCTAAAACAGTGCCAATACCGATCGAATATGAAGTTCCTTACATATAATCAGCTCTGTAAGTGGCGGTAACTCCTCATTAATTACCCTGTATAAGAGGAAACCTTCTGCGCATTACAAAAACCTCTCTGATACTTACAACTTTGAATAATGGCACACTACAGTGGCTTGGGGTAAGTATAACTCAGAAGATAACAAAAACTTTACTTGTCTGCTATATTGTCATAAATAAGGTTTCAAATGTATGAGTTTTAAGAAGTTGAAAAAGCACGAGGAGCTGGCTTGTTGGTGTTTCATAAGTTGGTGAATGATGCTAGAGAAGTGTCGCTAAATATACATTTTCAGTTGTATATATTTTAACATTGTGTTATAGTGATTGTGTTAAGGTGTTATCTCGTAGGTGCTTGAGCTATTTCTTGAAGTTTTCGGGGAGTTAATCCGCGCGTCTTTAAGATTTGAGAGGAGACATCTTGGACGCAAAGAGGGTAAGCTGAAAGATATCATGCCTGATTCACTTAAAGATACAAGCAGTAACAATAGCCTCCAGCGCTGTGGAAAATGTAGCGGAGATTTTGACAACATAGGTAGCGCTGTTTGCTGTGAGGGGAACTGTAAACTATGGTTTCACAAAGAATGTACACAATTGACTTCTACGGAATATAATGCGTTGAAAGTGAAGAAAGGCAATCTGTTATGGATGTGTAATATCTGTAGAGCCCAACTAGAGTCCTACGGAGTGAATACGTCCCCGCCAGAAGATCGTGAAATAATACAAATCGTAACAGAGAACAAATTGTCTTGTGATTCCTTGAAAGGGAAGTTGGAAGAACTGAGTGAAGTCCTTATGTCAAAAATGTCCCTTATCCTCGAGGCACAACTCCAACAAACCGAATGTCTATCAACTCACAGGAAAGAAATAACTTACGCAAATCTTACCTCTACCCAGACAGCCCAAATCCAACCTGAGATGAAAAGTCGCAGGCAGCTTTCGTCAAGAACAGATAGATCGGCAGATACCGAAACAGTAATAATAAAAAATAAGGAGCGAATACAACATTCAGAAGGTAGTTCTCAAAATAGAGGATACGAACATACATCGTCCGAGAAAAGGTATGATCAAGGTGGGGAACAGCAACAACTGAGGGAAAAGAGACATGGTATAGGTACCAAAAAGAATGTTGGGAAATTATGTGCAGCAGAACGTCTGGCATGGTTCTATGTCGGAAAAGTGAACACGGCTGCAACAAGAGAAGACTTAATATCCTACCTAGAAGAAAACGGAATTGCAGACATCAGGGAATGCACACTCCTGAACTCCAGGTCTACAACAACGAAAGCTTTCCGAATTGGAATTCCGTTTTCCGACAAGGATAAGCTCTTAAAGATAAAAATTTCATTGTTCCGTATTGAAATTATTGATGTTAAAAATTAAATAACTGGAGGTTCAACCTGTTCAATACTCAAAAGAAAGAAACGTAGCAATCACATTTCTATTTAAATGGGACCGGTTTCGACCTTAGTCTAGGTCATCATCAGCCATAAAAAACATGTAAAATGTTTAAGAATGTTGGAGGTCAGTTTTTCACTGTTAGGCACAAAGACACGACATCACATTCTGTTCTGCACAAAGTCACAACATTAACAATCAAATTGCGAAGATCAAAAAGGCTTGAATTCGCAGACGAACAGATCTGTAGAAGAAAGCCGCCAGCTCCCGGTGACTACGTGGCACACTCAAGGTCACGCGCTGCGGCCAAACACCAAAGTAGAGTGGAGAAAGTTTCGAAGGTCCAGAACCTGTCACGGCTGCGGGAAGCCAAGTACGTATATAAAAGTATACGATGCCAATTAGTATAACCGAATGAGCACTCGTACTCCAGCTAAGATCTTAGCTTTCTCCACTCTACTTTGGTGTTTGGCCGCAGCGCGTGACCTTGAGTGTGCCACGTAGTCACCGGGAGCTGGCGGCTTTCTTCTACAGATCTGTTCGTCTGCGAATTCAAGCCTTTTTGATCTTCGCAATTTGATTGTTAATGTTGTGACTTTGTGCAGAACAGAATGTGATGTCGTGTCTTTGTGCCTAACAGTGAAAAACTGACCTCCAACATTCTTAAACATTTTACATGTTTTTTATGGCTGATGATGACCTAGACTAAGGTCGAAACCGGTCCCATTTAAATAGAAATGTGATTGCTACGTTTCTTTCTTTTGAGTATTGAACAGGTTGAACCTCCAGTTATTTAATTTTTAACAAGGATAAGCTCGATAATGAAGATTTTTGGCCAGAAGGAGTGACTTTTCGTCCCTATAGATTCTACTAAAGATAGAAGACATGGAACAATAATAAAAGACATGACAACAAGCAAGACAAATGATGCAGGTTCTGACATAAAATGCTTAGTATGGAACGTAGAAGGACTGGAAAGTGTACTTGGAGCACTGCCATTCGACATTTTTTCCATGTATGATATAGTGTTGCTTTCAGAGACTCTTGCAATCAAGGATCCATGTATTAATATGAGATACGCAGTTCATGTGTTAGCTACAAAGGGTGATTTGGGGAGGCCAAAGGGTGGTCTTTCTTGCCTATTGTCAACGAGAATGTCTCCTTTTAAGCTATTATATAAGTCGGACAATGTGTTAATCATCCAAACAGTGCTTCTCGCAGTTATGTGTGTGTATTTTCAACCTGAGTGGAAAGACTATGACATTATTAGTGAGCTGATGTCAGGGCTATCCAAAATAAGGAAATTAGATCATCTCATTCTTGCTGGCGATCTCAACTGTCGGATTGATATCTCAAATAAAAAAGCAGATGCTGTAATATCCTATTTGGAGTCGGAAGGTTTCTCACTACTCAATGAACGGACCGAGAAAACATACTTTTGCCCCAGTGGAAGTAGCACGATCGACCTGATTTTCAGTAACAGGATTGGACCAAGAACAATAAGACCCTCAGTATTAAGAGATGTGGCAATTAGGAAACACCTGCCTGTAGAAATTACTCTCTCAGACTTCATCGACCCACCTATCATCATCGCCCCCCTGAAACCACCGGTGCGGAAAATGGATTTGTTCAAACTGGAGGTTTACTCTGATTCGGTGAAAGCGATTATGGAAATAATACATCTCGGCGACCTGAATGGATCCCTTCGAGCTATAGAAGATATCATCAAGGATTCTGTTATACCAAGAAGTTTGCAGGAAAGGAAAGCTAAGCCCTGGTTTAACCGAACTTGCTACATTAAAAGGAAAGAAACGTTACGGGCCCTTCATCAAGTAATGGAAAGCCAAACTCAGGAAAGACTCACAGAATATGCAGTAAGAAGAAAAGAATACAAAAGGGTAGTTAAAGAAGCAAAGAAACAGTTCCAGAAAATATCTGAGGAAAATCTACTAAAGAAAGCCGAAGAAGAGCCTTTTTCAATTCTGAAGCAGAGGCAGCCGAAATTCACAAGACAGATCCCATTGGAAGTCTGGGAAGATCACTTCACCTCACTACTCCAAGCAAAAGAGACGCGAGACTTGATCGACGAAGACGGCAATGACAGAGCTCCAATCAAACTTTTTACGACAGATGAATTAGAAGACATCGTCCGGAACAGTAAAAACGGTAAAGCAGGGGGACCTGATAATATATTTTACGAACATATTAAAGACAGCTGGGCTATACTAAAGGACTCAATTACAGAACTCTTGAATCAATGTCTCAGACAAGGGAAAATTCCAGATAAGTGGAGAGAATCAACTATAAAGGTGATGTATAAAGGCAAAGGAGATGTGAACAACCCAGATTCATACCGAGGAATTGCTTTAGAGTGTACACTTTTGAAGATATTAACGAAGGCTCTAGCAAACCGTCTGAATGATCTACTAGATGACAAATTACCGGAAGAACAATTCGGGTTCAGAAGAGGTCGTTCAACTTTGCAGGCAGTACATTGTTTGATGGAAGACATTCAAGAGGCACTTAAAGTACAGAAAGGAAAATTGTATGCAGTGTTTGTTGACTTTCGCAAAGCATTCGATTCTACAAGTAGGAAATTGATCCTCGAGAAATTAAGAGAGATTTGCGGTGAAAACTGTTACATAAAATTGATAAAAAATATATTATCGGAAAATTATGTAAGAATTGATGATGACTTAACAAAGTCTAAGCCAATCCTACAGACTATAGGAGTTCTTCAAGGAGATCCTTTGAGTCCACTACTCTTTAATGTCGCAACATATGACATAACGAAAGCCATCGTTACAGAGCAGACAAGTATCTATCTATACGCAGACGACATGGTTATTGTCGCGTCTTGTAGAGAAGAACTACAAACAGCACTTGATAGACTGTCAAAATGGTGTGAAGAGGCCGGTTTGGAAGTTAACAAAGAGAAAACAGTAGTGATGGTTTTTAGAAGAGGAGGAAAACGAGCGGCTGCAGATACTTTCTATTTTGAAGATTCCCTTCTAAATTCTGTGAACTCTTTCAAATACCTTGGAATAACTCTCCAAATGAACGGCAAAACATTCTCAGCTCACGTGAAGGAAAGATCTCTTGCAGCAATAATAGCAATAAATGATATAGAGCACATCGATCAATTATCAATTGAGACAGCAATGAAACTGTTTCATCTAAAGATTACTCCAATTGCAACTTACGGTTTGGAACTAATATGGACCTTCTTGAAAAAGAAAGACCTAAAGGAATTAGAAAGGGTTAAAGCTACCTTCCTTAAACGAATCCTTTGTGTGTCTAAATACACGCCTTCGAGACTTGTTTACGAACTGACAAGAGAACTGTTTTTCATCGAAGACCTACGGCTTTCTATGCCCCTGCAATCGACGACAGAATACCAAGACTTCCTGCATAATTTGAAATTTAAAAAGACCGAAATATGGAGTGACTTCTACACAACCGACACAATGACTACAACTGACTGGCAACAAAGTTGTTTTGAACTGAGACACGCGGTGACCCGTGCAGCGGTCCACGGATTTCACCACAAGGCTTGTGCTACTCTCCGCTTTCACGATCCGAATAGTGACTGTGTATGTCGATGGTGCAATAGACTCTGTGGCCGTTACCACGCTTTGGAGTGTCCAAAGAGAGCCTACTCTCTGAAAAGTCTCTGTAGTGAATAGTGATATGTATTCTACTCTTTTATTTGACCATTGGTTGCAATAAAGATATATATAAATGTATGATTATGGAAACAACATTTTACTAACAGTGGTTCACAACCTTTGTGGGCCTGCGCCCCCTTTGTATCCGTAAATTATTTCACGCCCCCTAATGAACTATTGATTTACAAATGTTCTCCTTTTCTGTTAGGGTTAATATCTCAAAAAAAAAAAAAAAAGATTTTATGATTATTAATAAGAGTGCTTAATACATAATATTACATGTTTCAAAATAATAATTATAATGCAATCAGTTTACAAAGAAAGCCATGAATAACACAAATAATAATACAACAAGTGAATAAAACAAATGACAGTAAATATATTACGGAGTATTCTACACTCGCTGCAATTGACATTTCAAACTACATCATTTGATTTGATTTGGCACTGTTTTCCTTTGAAAAAAATGAAGTGGCGCATGGCTTTTAGTGCCGAGAGTGTCCGAGGACATGTTCGGCTCACCAGGTGCAGGTCTTTCGATTTGATGTCCATAGGCGACCTGCGCGTCGTGATGAGGATGAAATGATGATGAAGACGACACATACACCCAGCCCCCATGTCGGAGAAATTAACCAATGATGGTTAAAGTTCCCGACCCTGCCAGGAATCGAACCCGGGATCCTGTGACCAAAGGCCAGCACGCTAACCATTTAGCTATGGAGCCGGACACTGTTTTTCTTTCACAGGTTTTTTAATGTTTGGTTCCAACCGAGATCGCTTTCAGCATCTAGCCACGCTCGGCATTTTGATTTGATGTAAGCCAGCGTGCGAAACACAGATTCACATAGGTATGTTGATGGAAACAGCACCAGCAACTTCTGCAGATTCCATAGCAAGTTGTGGGTATATTGAAAAATAGTTTAACCAAAATTCTTCAACAATCAAATGTAGAAACTCAGTTTTTGCTTCGGAATCACATTTTAGCACGACTGCCTGCTCCTGAAGGGAATCAGGAATCAAATCCAGTTCTATTCTGAACGGATTTTATGTCAACTGAAATTGCCAACTATCTCAAGAAATGTCTGCAAAGTAGCGTCCAACTTTGGTTTTCAAGAATGACAAATGTTCTGAAATCAAGCTCTTCAATTCACTTTTCAAATTTAATAGAAGATTCTGTGTGTCATCAGGAAGCTTGTTAAATAAAATAATTTTAGTAAAAACTTTTTTCTACGTGTACGATTTAGCGGTAACGAAAATAACTTTTTGTAGTAGATTCTTTTCTTTGCCACGTTTCACTGTTTAGTAAATTCATGTGTCTTGTCCACTGCTCACCAAGCCTAAACCTGAAATTCCCCAACACCGCCCCAGGGTGGCGAGCCCCCGGGTTGAGAACCGTTGATTTATAAATTTATAGATATAAACTGGAGATTTTATTTCGGCACACAGAAAGAACGCCATTCAGTTTATTTCAAAATCTTTGAAGTACAATAAATATCTTATGAAAATAATATAAAGATTTTTTAAATTCCTTCTCATTACTGATTATTACTCATAACTGGTATTTGGAATCTCCTGTAAAAATAAAGAAATATAGATAATTTATTTTTTGGGAAATCCACTTAAGAGGAACTGAAAAAGGGGGTGAATTTTTAAAAAGAGAATATCTACTGAACATCTCATGAACTTATCATGTTACAGATGTGGAAATTGGTATTTTAAATCTCTTTTTAAAATAAACCTGTATTTTTTGTTTTCAAAGAACGCTTAAGGGGAGGGGTGTAAAAAGGACTGAAAAGGGGAATGAATTCTTTTTATTAGGATAGTGATATCTCAAAAACAGAAGATGTTACAAGGTCAAAACTCATATCTGGAGTCTCCTTTAAAAATAAAGATATATGTATGCCTTTGTTTTCAGACAATCCACTTAAGAGGGGGGGGGGGGTAATGGAATTGAAAAATGAGTTGAATTCTTTGTATGAGGATACTTCTATCTCAAAAACTAAAGGTGTTGCAGATGTGAAAATTGGTATTTGGAATCTCCTTTAAAAATAAAGAAACACGTAATCTTTCATTTTTGGAAAATACACTTAAGAGGGAAGAAAGAATTGAAAAATTATTTGTATGAGATACTTCAAAAAGAAAGCAAAAAAAATTAAAGATGTTACAGACGTGAAAATTGGTATTTGGAATCTCCTTTAGAAATAAAGAAACAGCATTTCTGGGACAAAATCAACTTGGAGGTGGGGGGGGGGGGGGAGGGAAGGTGAAAAAGGAGATGAATTATTTTTATGAGGATATATATGAGGTAACTATGGAAATGATAAAAGCAGCAGGACCAATAGGGCTACAATGGCTGTAAAGATTATTTAGAACAATATGGAGGGAGAAAGAGATCCCAGAAGAGTGGTGAAAGGGTTTAATTATCCCAAAATTTTTAAAAAAGGCAATAAAAAGGAATGTAATAACTACAGAGGGATCACCCTCATTGCCCATGTAGCTAAGATATTTGAGAAAGTATTGGAATGAAGACTGAGGAGGAAGCTAGAAGGAGAAATGGAAGAAGAACAGTATGGTTTTAGGAAAGACAGATCAATGTTTGACCTGATCTTTACATTAAGACATATGATGGAGAAAAGATGGGAGTTTGGAAAAGACGTAGTAATGACATTTATTGACATTGAGAAAGCTTATGACAGCGTGCCCAGACAATTGGTATGGGACACGTTAAGGAAAAAACAAGTAAACAGAGTGGAAGTGCAAATGATAAAAGCTATGTACAAAAATTGTGTAAGTAGTGTGAAGACTAGTATAGGAAAAACAAAATGGTTTAAAGTTGAAACTGGTCTCTGACAGAGAAGTGTACTATCCCCCATACTATTCATCATAGTCATGGATGAAATTCATAAGAGCATTAAACAGAGATTGGGAAGACAGGCAACAAAAGCCATGTTGTTTGCAGATGATATAGTGATATGGGGTGAGGATGAAACGGAAGTGCAAAAACAAGTAGATGTATGGAATCAAGAGATAGATCTGGGATGAAAGTAAGCACAGAGAAAAGTAAAACAATAGTGATGACAAGGGGAAGGAAGGAAGGAAGAGGAAAGTAAAAATGGTAAAATTCTGGAAGTGGTTAAAAGTTTCAAGTACTTGGGAAGTGTAATCACAGAAGATGCAAAGATAACCAAGGAAATTGAGAAAAGAATATAACAAGCAAACAGCTTCTACCAACGTGTAAGTAGTATGTTGTGGAACCAAGATGTCCCGAAGAAATGTAAGAAAGTATTATATTCAACCTGTTATAAACCCATAATAACCTATGCAGATGGATCGTGGACTACAACAAAACGAGAGGAGAGTTGAATACAGGCAACAGAGATGTAATTCCTAAGAGGTATTGAGGGCAAGACCAGAAAGGATAGAGTGAGAAATGAAGAGATGGACAGGAATCTCGAAACTTGAAGACAGGATAGAAACAACAAAGCTTAAGTATGGGCATATGATGGGAATGGGAGAAGAGAGAGGGCCAAAAAAAGCTTTTTCAGAGAAGTTGACAGGAAAGAGACCATGAGGAAGGCCCCTAAAGAGGGGGACAGATTCAGTGTGGGAGTGCATAGAGAAGAGGGGAGGAAAACCAGAAGATGTACATAAAAAAGGAGGAGAGTGGTGGAGAGACAGGCAGCGATGGAGGTTCTTGATTCACAACTTCATCTGGGAAGCTGGAAACGGGAAATGGAGATGATGATCATCATCATAATATATCTCAAAAATTGAAGATATTACAGTCGTGATAACTAATATTTCGAAGCTCCTTTATAGGTAAAGAAACACATTATTTTGTTTTTGAAAACTTCACTTAAGGGAAGGGTGAAAGGAAGTGAATGAAATTCAATTTTTTTTTTCTGGCCATACTTATATCTCAAAAACTGAATGTTACACATGTGAAAACTGGTGTTTAGAATCTACTTTAAAAATAAAGAAACACACATTGTTTTTGGGGAGGGGAATCAACTTAATGGGGGTGGGAGATGAAAAAAGCAGTTTAATTCTTTTTATGAGTATACTTATATCTCAAAAACTGAAGATGTTAGAGACACGAGCATTTGTTTTTGGAATCTTCTTTCAAAGTAAACAAACACGTATTCTTTTCATTTCAGAAAATCCACTTAAGAGGGGAGGGTGAATGATTTAAAAATTAGTTCTTTGTATGAGGGTACTTATATCTCAAAAACTAAAGATGTTACAGACATGAAAATTGTTATTTGAAATCTCCTCTCAAAATAAGAAATAAAAACATTTTTTCTGGAAAATTACTTAAGGAGATGAAAGAACTGAAAAATTAGTTGAATTATTTGTATGAGGATACTTATAACTAAAACAACTAAATATGTTACAGACGTGAAAATGGGTATTTCGAATCTCCTTTAAAAATAAGGAAACATGTATTTTTTTGTTCTTGGTAAATCGTCTTAAGGGAGGGGGTGGGTGAAAATAAGTGTAAAGGACTTGAATTCTGTTTATGAGGATACTTATATCTCAGAAACTGAAGATGTTACAGATGTGAAAGTTGGTATTTTGGTCTCCTTTAAAAATAAAGAAACGCGTATTTATTGTTTTTAGAAAATTAAGATGTTACAGACATGAAAACTGTCTTTTTGATTCCTTTAAAAATAAAGAAAGAAGTATTTTTGTTTTTGGAAAATCCACTTAAAGAGGTGAAAAGAATTGAAAAAGCGGGTGAATTTTTAAAATAAGTAACTATTTCTACAGTATATGTCAAAAACGTAACATGTTACAGATGTGAAAATTGGTATTTAGAATCTCCTTTAAAAACAAGGAACATGCATTTTTTTTGTTTGTTTTCAACTTCAGAGAAGTAGTGATGTGCGCGAGTGATGCCTGGAATCGTGGTACTCGATTCTTTCGAGTCCAGGCTCGGACTCGCTTCGCTTGCGAAGGCTCGATGATAGCATGACGTCACACGTTCGCTCACTCGCCGGCTCGTAGATGGGTGAAGCATGCATACAAGCGGTCGCTGAGGGTTTATGGGATTGCGACAGCGTGGTACGATATGAAAAAACTGAATGAATGCGCAAAAGGAATAACCTAAATTTGATAATTACTTGAGAACGATAACAATGCCACTTAATACGCATAATAAGATATGAAAATATCCGTTTACGGCGTCTTGCACACACTTCACTGAATATGCCATCTATTCTAATATTGATAATATAGCTTATCTGGCCTTCATAGCCCAACTTGGCCGGTTCGATACTGGTTTATTCCGGTAGTATTTGAAGGTGCTCAAATACGTCAACCTAGTGTTGGTAGAATTATTGGGACGTAAAAAATCTCCCGGGGGACTAAATGCGGTACCTCGGCATCCCCGAAAACCATACAAATGTATGTACTTGGACGTAAAAGTTATAACATTATTATTATTGTTATTATTATTATTATTATTATTATTATTATTATTATTATTTCAAATCCCTGTCACGGTGTAATTAGTGTATTTTAAACATGTGCTATTTGTAGACTATAGACGGTATTTCTCCACACATTGTATTGCTTCGCTACTGGTAAATTATATCTCATGTAGCCATTATGCATATACACGGGCGTAGATGTGCTAATATGATCGGTAGTATGACAGATTTATTGTAACCATAACCTATTGCTAACCGCGCCAAAGCCTACAATTGTCCGGGGGAACAGGTGAATTACAGCAGTTTATATGTACATCATACTTTCGGCAGATATAATGTCGGGTATTAAGATGAGGCGTCCAGAATGTGACGTACGTTCACGCAGCAAATCAGCGGACAGAACGTCATTCTGTTCTAGCTAAACAGCTGACAGTTTGTTAGTAAGTCACAACCTTTAGTGCCTATGATGATGATAATAATAATCATAACAATCGAATTATTGACGACCGATGACTGAACAACATCAATCATCAGCAGCAAACATATTGCACCCCACACCACAAAAATATTCTGTGGGTGACCTTGAATGCCGTGAACTCCAGTACAGTAGATTTTAGTTCTAAGGCATGTCCACAGATAGCGACACCAGTATGCTTGGACTCGAGTCTGGAGTCGAGTAATAACGATTCTAAGAGCACATTACTCGATTCTACTCGATTCCGTCGCTAGCCCATCACTACAGAGAAGACAGTTTCTCACAAGTACAGTTCTATGTTACATGGTCATCTTAGCCCCAAAAGGCAATACCACTTGAGTTTTTATACTTTATTGATTTTCAGATAATGTCTTAGTACAGTAACGGGGAATGATTAACAAATTATATAGATGTTGATTCCCACAGGGAATCTGCAATATTTGTCCCGAAATGGTAAATTTATAATACCAATATAAATGGTCCGTTATTGGATATTTTAAATTTTCCAGCTAACTCATTTCGCCCTTGTGTGCTAGGTTGGGCTCATCAGTTACCTAGCACACCTACCAAGACGCTGGCTAGTGCATACCGTGGAGGCCACAGCGTAGACTACTTGGAGCCACAGGCAGTGCCAATGCACTATGAGAGAGTTTGTCTCTTTACCAAAAATTGATGCCTGCTTGGCTATCAGATGATATAGATGTTGATGCATTGTTGAGGAATGTGAAAACAGGTTTGTACCTTTAAAGAGGTGGTAAGGAATGGTAAAGACCCACCTTATTATAATACAGAAATAAAGAGACTAAGAATGAGGTGCAGACTGGAAAGAAATAGAGTTAGAAATGGCTGTGGAATTAAGGAGAAATTGAAGGAACTTACTAGGAAATTGAATCTAGCAAAGAAAGCAGCTAAGGATAACATGATGGCAAGCATAAATGGCAGTCATACAAATATTAGTGAAAAATGGAAGGGTATGAATAGGTATTTTAAGGCATAAACAGGTTCCAAGAAGGACATTCCAGGAATAATTAATGAACAAGGGGAGTGTGTATAGCTGAGACGGTCAACCCGTACCCGGCGGCATTCAAACAGTTCGGCAAACGTTTGATCCCCCTGGCCACTCACTGTCCTAGCAGGGGGTAATTTATGATGGCAGTGGGCTTGAAAACGGAAGTTCGCATTCCCCTTCAGAAATCCTCACAGCTCTGTTGCCAATGCACCTCTTGTTAAATAGTCGTCAGTCTCTTTTTTTCAGCTACGACAATTTACGCTTGCTTTGTTCGCTGTTTGAAAGTTTTTGGATTATTTCTTTGCTTCATTAATTAATATTCGTGAAGTGCGTTGCTTTTCACTTCGTTTCATGCAGTAATGTGGAGGCCGTGGGAATCACACCTGGAAATTTTCGCATCAGAAAATCCCAAATTAAATCTGCCAGTGCACGCAAACGATCTTCAACCGAGCACCAGTAACAGTGATATTCGACCGAGTAGTACTGGTTCCATGTCCGCGAGTGATACTCAGCCGGGTAGCAGTGGTTCCGCGCCAGCGAGTGATATTCAGCCGGGTAGTAGTCGTTCCGAAGAGAAAAGAAAGGCGACTAAACTTTAAGTAAGCAAAGTCAACGGCTGGTGTGTAACGCATACGAATACGTTATGAAGAACAACGTTCGGAAGGGTTATATTTCTGAGACAGCTAAAATGTTGAAACTTAACAGGAAAACTATAAGTAAAATAGTAAATAGGGGACCTACAACTCCAAAAAAGTATGATAATAATAGGGATATCTTTAATAAAATTGATGATTTTTGCTGTGATTTGGTGAGACGCGAGGTATATGCATTCTTTACTAAAGGTAAGTCACCAACCGTACAGGAACTGTTAAAACATTTGAAAAATGTGTGTGGCTTTCCTTATGAAAAAACTACGCTATGACAGATGTTTATAAAACTTGGGTTTTGTTTCCGTATTCTGAGGAAAAAACAGATTGTAATGGAATCTGCTAGAATAGTAGCTTGGCGATATAAATTAATAGACCGTCTTCGGAAGTTGCATTCCGAGGGGTGCAGAGTTGTCTATCTAGATGAAACTTGGTACGATACTCATGACATTGTGAAGAAAGGGTGGGATGATGGAACTTGTAATTGCATACTGAAAGCACCAACATCGCGAGGCAAGCGTATTATGGTATTGCATGCTGGAGGCAGTGAGGGCTGGGTTGAGAATTGCCTTTATTTATCGGCTAAAAACATTGGAGACTGCAAAGCTGATATCCATGATGAAATGACAGCTCAAGTTTTCGAAAACTGGTTTAGGTCTCATCTACAGAACCTACCACGTGACCGAAAATGTGTAATCGTGATGGACAATGCAAGCTATTAAGGACATTATTAAGTTTATGGAGTACAATAACATTCCCGTGCCATAACCTGTACCCATCAGGAAATCAAATCAGCCAATATCAGTAAAAGGTGCGCTGTACAGGAGATCGCAGCCTCATGTGGACACGAAGTTTTGCAACTCCCTCCATATCACTGTACTTTAAACCCCATAGAAATGATCTGGTCTCAGCTGAAGGCGTATGTTAGGAAAAATAATGTTAAGCCAACTTTGAGTGCTAGAGTGAAGGAGCTGGAACGATCGGTCCTGAGAGGTGATCTGCTTGTGTTCGCAGCACCATTAAGACAGAAGAGAAGTACATGAAACACGACACGGATAGCAACCAAGATAGATTTGTAATTCACCTAGCAGACAATGACAAGGACGACGAATAGAGGTAAGGTTAATACGGCATTTGTTTTAAAAGTAGCTAAGTTTGCTGGCTAATTTTTGTCCGAACTACATACTCCGATATTTTTATAATAATAATAATAATAATAATAATAATAATAATAATAATAATTATTATTATTATTATTAAACCCCATAGAAATGATCTGGTCTCAGCTGAAGGCGTATGTTAGGAAAAATAATGTTAAGCCAACTTTGAGTGCTAGAGTGTGTCAACTTCTGCGTGAAGGAGCTGGAACGATCGGTCCTGAGAGGTGATCTGCTTGTGTTCGCAGCACCATTAAGACAGAAGAGAAGTACATGAAACACGACACGGATAGCAATTATTAATTATTAATAATAATAATAATAATTATTATTATTATTATTATTATTATTATTATTATTATTATTATTATTATTATTATCATTATTATTATTATTATTATTATTATTATTATTATTATTATTATTAATTTGCTTACCCTCCAGGGTTGGTTTTCCCCCCTGACTCAGCGAGGGATCCTACCTCTACCGCCTCAAGGGCAGTGACCTGGAGCGTGAGACATTGGGTCAGGGGATACAACTGGAGAGAATGACAAGTACCTCGCCCAGGCGGCCTCACATGCTACGCGGAACAGGGGCCTTGGTGGGGGATGGGAAGATTGGAAAGGATAGGCAAGGAAGAGGGAAGGAAGCGGCTGTGGCCTTAAGTTAGGTACCATCCCGGCATTTGCCTGGAGGAGAAGAAGGAAAACACGGAAAACCACTTCCAGGATGGCTGAGGTGGGAATCGAACCCACCTCTACTCAGTTGACCTCCCGAGGCTGAGTGGACCCCGTTCCAGCCCTCGTACCACATTTAAAATTTCGTGGCAGAGCCGGGAATCAAACCCGGGCCTCCGGGGGTGGCAGCTAATCACACTAACCACTACACCACAGAGGCGGACAATTATTATTATTATTATTATTATTATTATTATTATTATTCCAGTCCCTAGTTCGTGATTTTACTTTTCCTTTGCCGGGTGAGTTAGCCGTGTGGTTAGGGGCGCGCAGCTGTGAGCTTGCATTGGGGAGATAATGGGTTCAAGCCCCACTGTCGGCAGCTCTGAAGATCGATCTCCATAGTTTCACATTTTCACACCAGGCAAATGCTGGGGAAGTACCTTAATTAAGGCCACGGGCAATTCCTTCCCACTCCTAGGCCTTTCCTAGCCCATCGTCGCCATAACACCTATCTGTGTCAGTGCAACGTAAAACAAATTGTAAAAAATTGTTGTACTTTTCCTTTCTTTACTGAAAGCAAGACACTGATATTAGTAGAATAAAATTAATTTTTTAATAGGCCTACTTCGGTACCAATTTAAGTTTAATCTTTGTCGAGTTTATTTGCCAATGCCTTCTTCCTGTTTTTTCTTTCTTTCTTTCTTTCTTTCTTTCTTTCTTTTTTCTTTCAACATCTACGACCACCGCACGGGTTAAGCACGAAACAAATTATTCTGCGATATTGGTTTGTGCTGTGGTTCATGAACAGGTTTTTATATTTATATTTTGACTTTAGAATAAATTGAATGTTAACATGTTTAAATAATCGACGCAAAATATGACAACCTTGCTTTTGACAGCGCTCACTTGCCTTTTAAACGACACGTGCCCCTTGTGTCCAGAGGAAAGGAGCCGACTGTCAACCCTCATTATCACTAGAGCGGGCAGACTGACAACCCTCATTATTACCAGGGTGGGCCACGTTTTGAGATCAGAAGGCACCGCGTGGGTATGGGTTGAGCGTCAGGACTATATGTGAGGATCTTCAAAAGGCAGAATTATTCAGTCAGCAGTATGTAAAGATTGTTGGTTACAAGGATAATGTCCAGGTGGAGGAAGAGACTAAGGCCAAAGAAGTATTGATAACAATGACATTTACAATAAGATACAAAAGTTAAAAACTCGAAAGGTGGCTGGAATTGATAAGATTTCTGGGGATATACTAAAAGCAATGGGTTGGGATATAGTACCATATCCGAAATACTTATTTGATTATTGTTTGGTTGAAGGAGCTATACCAAATGAATGGAGAGTTGCTATAGTAGCCCCTGTGTATAAAGGAAAGGGTGATAGACATAAAGCCGAAAATTACAGGCCAGTAAGTTTGACATGCGTTGCATGTAAGCTCTGGGAAGGCATTCTTTCTGATTATATTAGACATATTCGTGAAATTAATAACTGGTTCGATAGAAGGCAGTTCAGTTTTAGGAAAGGTTATTCCACTGAAGCTCAACTTATAGGATTCCAGCAAGATATAGCAGATATCTTGGATTCAGGAGGTCAAATGGACTGTACTGCAATTGACCTGTCTAAAGCATTTGATAGGGTGGATCATGGGAGACTACTGGCAAAAAGAGTGCAATTGGAATAGACAAAAGAGTGACTGAATGGGTTGCTATATTTCTAGAAAATAGATCTCAGAGAATTAGAGTAGGCGAAGCTTTATCTGACCCTGTAATAATTAAGAGGGGAATTCCTCAAGGCAGTATTATTGGACCTTTATGTTTTCTTATATATATATAAATGATATAAGTAAACATGTGGAATCAGAGGTAAGGCCTTTTACGGATGATGTTATTCTGTATAGAGTAATAAGTTACAAGATTGTGAGCAACTGCAGTGTGACCTCGATAATGTTGTGAGATGGACAGCAGGCATTGGTATGTTGATAAACGGGGTTAAAAGTCAGGTTGTGAGTTTCACAAATAGGAAAAATCCTCTCAGTTTTAATTACTGCGTTGATGGGGTGAAAGTTTCTTTTGGGGATTAATATAAGTACTTAGGTGTTAATATAAGGAAAGATCTTTTGGGGTAATCACATAAATGGGATTGTAAATAAAGGGCACAGATCTCTCCACATGGTTACGAGGGTGTGTAGGGATTGTAGTAAGGATGTAAAGGAGAGGGCATATAAGTCTCTAGTAAGAACCCAACTAGAGTATGGTTCCAGTGTATGGGACCCTCACCAGGATTACTTCATTCAAGAACTGGGGAAAAAAAAAAAAAAAAAACACAAAAGAGTAGTGTTACAAAAATGTTGCGAAGTTTGGGCTGGGAAGAATTGAGAGAAAGAAGACAAGCTGTTCGACTAAGTGGCTTGTATTAAATAGGTGGTACAATAGAATAAATTATTTTGTGATAATATGCTTATAGTCAGCTTCAATATGGACCAACCATAAGAATTGTCTCTTGTAAGTGGTATGTTCCGAGCTGTCAGCGGAGAGATGGCGTGGAATGACATTAGTAGACGGATAAGTTTGAGTGGCGTCTTTAAAAGTAGGAAAGATCATAATATGAAGATAAGGTTGGAAACAAATTGGGGCAAATATTCATTTATAGGAAGGGGAGTTAGGGATTGGAATAACTTACCAAGGGAGATGTTCAATAAATTTCCAATTTCTTTGAAAACATTTAAGAAAAGGCTAGGAAAACAACAGACAGGGAATCTGCCACCTGGGCGACTGCCCTAAATGCAGATCAGTATTGATTGTTTATTGTTTTGCCCAGACATGTTCATATAAGAGATGTGGCTTTCAATAAGAACGTAGTAAATACCCTTCAACAACCCATGAGAGAACTTATATTGCATTCTACTGAGAATACCAATCACAGGGATAATTTTATTACAAATAGTCTCCGCGTGATTACTCCACGACAGTTTTTCATCTATAATCAGTCCTAAGAATTTAGTACTGTGCACTTTCATTACTCTATGATTGAAGAAAAGCAGATTTTTATCCAAATTTAATACATATAAAGGTTTGTGAAAATTTATGTAGTTTGTTTTTTGTTAGATTTTTAGGTAATCGCTTGGAATTAAGCCATGTTTCAAGTAATAGAATATCCTGCTGCATATTTTGTTCAAGTTCATGACTGCTAGAGCCAGTATAAAAAATATTAGTGTCATCAGCAAAAATGGATATTCTCCCATTTAACTTAAGGTGACCAATATCATTAATGAAGATAAAAACAAAAAAAGCCCCAGCACAGAACCCTGAAGCACACCAACTGAGATCACCTTTACATTACTCTGAGTATTATAATATGTAACAAACTGCTCCCTATTAGAGAGGTAATCAACAAACCAATCCAATGCAATACCTCTAATGTCTGCTACTTCTAATTTATGTAATAGAATTTTATGATCAACTGTGTCAAAAGCCTTTTTAGGATAACAAGCGAGTAGCCTTACTAACCTACCACAAACACCAACTAACCTTACTCAGCAGTCAGAAAATCCCAATTCCAATGATGGAATTAATAATAATTCACAAAAATGCCTATCAGGAGCAAGATTCCACCATCAACACACTACCCTGACAATCATATGAGACCCTACCTAGTGTTCATCGAAGCAAATACCACAAATAATATAGCCAACTTACACCTAACGACCTTGGGTAGGCTCTTTTATGAACAGAAAATTCCGGGCATCAAATCTATACACTGAAAAGGGAGAAACCGTATCCAGCTAACCTTTTTCACAGCTGACCCTGCTAACATTTTTATGAGACACCCTATCCTCATTGAGAAAAACCTAAAAGCCTATATACCTTCATCCAATTTATTCAGGATCGGTCTAGTCAGGAAAGTGGATTTATATTTATCTGAAGACAAAATTAAGCAACTCACAGACTCACCGGTGCCGGTTATAAGTGTCCAGAGACTCAATAGAAGGAAATCTACTGAAGACTCTTTCGAGTATGTACCAACAGGAACTGTGAAAATAACATTTGAAACTCAAACTCTGTCCAAGCGGATTTCCATTTTTAGTGTCATCCTAGATGTACAAGTATTCATATTCAATCCTATCATATGCAAAAACTGTCAGCGCTACGGGCATACAGTAACTAACTTTCGAGCGAAAATGAACCGTTGTGGCAGATGTAACAATAATTATAACAAAAGAGACTGTCAACAAACGATCGTCAAATGCCTCCATTGTAGTCATAATCATACAGTAGGATCCTCTCGCTATGCTGTACGTTAACAAGACAGCTATCCAGAAACACATGTGTACAGAAAACATCCCTTTCGAGGAAGCCAAAAATAGATTTCAGCCATCCACTTACAACCCGACCATTCTACCAAATAATTTTCCATCATTAAATGAAACCCTAGTAAACACACCTGGGAATTTCTATCTGCAAAAGTGCAGATAACTACATATGTACACAGGGAGAACCGTCCTCTCCCACGACTGGGCTACGATAGTCATATCTAAACATTATAAGAACCCCACAGATTGAACAACAACCAACTACACTAACTCCGACTACCCATAATACTACACCGGCAGTACGTACAAATCATTTTGCTACATCCTTACCTCAGTCTGCGGCATGTCACCCTTCCATACAGGCTGAATATTTAATCTACTAGGTTGGCCTAATGCAATTCAATAAACTTTGACCCGTTCCTAAGCTCGTGTTAATAATTCCGGCATTTAAGACAGAACACGTCATTGTCGATAAATATGAGATGTCATAACCACTAAACTGACAATAACCTCAACAAATGCACATGTCAAATAGAGAATAAAACTTTACAACTAGTCGCAGATTAACTTACAAAAAGTTAACAACGAAAATAATATTCAGGAAACAAACAGTAAATTATTATATAAACCAGGAACAACCAACACATCTAACACAGTAGTACTGCGGCAGTACTACTCCGAATAACATCACAAACAAGGATCATATAAGAGAAAGTGACTGAGAGCAAGCCAACCCACGTGGCGATAGCATCTCTCCTATCGTTGCCATAGCAACAGACCATTTTCGAACAGTGTTAGTCAACTTTTCCTCTTAACTCAAGCAAATACAGTAGAGACAATACGCGACACTGAGCGAGATATCGAGGGACAGCTATTGGAACTCACTCTAGCGGATAGACCTGAACAGTACTGATTCTCTCATAAGAGCACGTGTATTTTTGTGTGAAGTTTTTGGTGTTACTTATGCGTTTTCAGTGAGATGACATAATTAAATAGTAGCGTGTGTCATTCCTTGATATTTCCTCTCAACATGAGGGGAAAGGTATGTGCTGTGTTAGGCTGCAGTAATTACGAAGTAGAGAAAAATGCGCGGTCGTTCCTCAGGTTCCCTCGTGACAAGAACATGTAAGTAATATTGTGTTTGCATATATATTCTTCCAGTGATAGAGATTTTTATAGTACTTCATAATCTTCTGACCTGCTCGACCCATATTTTAACTGGCATAAAATGTAATACGCATATTTTATTGTATAGTGCAGCAGTTAACCTTCAATACCGATGTGTTGTAGGTGTGATCTGTGGGTTTTGAAATGTCACAGAAGTGATTTGGATAAGATGTACAAGAAAGAAGGGACGTTACGCTTATATAAGAATTATAAGATCTGTTCAGATCATCTCCAGGCCAGCGACTTTAAAAATCTTCGACTACACAGCCAAGGGTATATTACATTTTTACTCTAATTGTACATAAATATTCCTCAAAGCATCACTATCGACAACATTTTCATAGTTTTCTTTCTTTAATCCCTCTTGTCAGATTAAAGAAGGAATTTTATAGATTTTCTTTCTGTTGGTAGGCTTCATGTTAAGAGGAAAATTGTCCAGCATTTAAATGTTAATTCATTGCATCATGTGTGCAAGGAATGTACCGATATTTTTGTTGACAAGTATCTTAATGTGATCATACAATGTTTTTTAAATGAGAAAAAAGACAAATCCATCCGTAAAAGTTCAGGCAGGAATGCTAAAGCTAAAAAATTAATGCATAAATGAAAGATCAAGCCATTTGACAGCAGCCCATTTCATATCTTGTTTATGTGTCTAATTTCAGTCTTTGAATAATAACCTTTTAAATAATTCTTCATTAATTTATCCAGAATTGCTTTAGCAACTTCGAAGTTAATATCTCAATACCACTTTCTTTCTAGACGTAATTTATTTATCCATTTCCGTATATACATTTCCATTGATATTTGAATTTAGCGCGATTTTTTCAGGTCAAGTCACTAGGAGCGCCACCGTCGAATTGTCTCCCATTTTAGCAAGGCGAAATCCGTAAGTGTCGCGTATTGTCTCTACTGTATTTGACTCAAGCAAGACTACAGACTCAAGTTACATCGGCAAGGCGCAGCGAGGAATCCAGTCGGCCGAGCACCGAGTGTTGGACTGGGTCACTGGAGTGGAGTTCTGTGCAAAGAGGATAGCAAAGTGGAAGATAGTGTGGTTGGACTCGTGTACGCTACTACTGTATACCCCGTTCTCTTCATTAGAATTCCACATAAAAATGAGTTTTTCTGAATGTTGTGTATGATGAGATTATATTTTTCTAATAAACCACAATGCACGGAACTCCACCCTCCGAACAGATGACTACAACAGAAGACAGAAACGAATGCGACAATTATTACAAAATGGAAGGAAATGGGAAGGTAATTAACTTTTAATTTGGGCATAAGCTGTTACCTGTAACTCATTCAGTATTTCGTCTATTAAAGCAGTTATCCATATTTGTCCATTGGATAATTGGTTCATGATTTGCAGTTATGAAGAATTACATACGGTAATATGTTAGGAAGAAATGTGACATTTGGTCCTAACCTTGCAGTTGAAACCTTTTCTCGATATTCGACAGTAATACTGTCCACAATGCCATCAACTTACCAGAGCGTCTGTTCTGTAGGATCCTTCAACGGTCGATACTCCTGGAAAGCAGAAACTTCGCAGCTGGCTGAACAAGAATCTCAAAATTGAAATGACTGATGGGAGAGTTCTAATAGGTGTGTTCCTCTGCACTGACAGGGAAGGAAATGTCATTCTAGGCTCTTGTAGCGAATACCTAAAACCAGAAGGTGAGTAATTTCCTTTTTAGAAACTGACAATCTTGCTGAGAAATTAGCTTATTCTGCAGCTTTATTCATAGGTTTTAGAAGAAACATATTGAACGATCTTATCTACTTAGTTCTTACTGTCCTTTACAGGAATAAGGAGGGCAGAACAACACTTCTTAGAATGAAAGTGTGAAGAACTGGGTTACTGAAACAAAAAGATTTCACAACTAAGTTTTTTTTATTTTAAATTTTCCACATAGTTGTGAATCTGTTTAAGTGGGATACGGACCATGAAGCTGATTTTATGTAAAACAAAAAGATTTCTCACACACCAACTTTCTGTGTGAATTGAGGTTGAAACCAGGTGATTGGTGCAACTACTTAAGGATGGATGAGGGCAGTCTTCTTAATTGCATAAATCCAAGGAGGAATTTAAAAAATTTAAAAAAAAACTGTACCTTTACCTGACCCAGAATAAGCTTCCAGGTTTTATACCGATTGGTCATAGGCTACATTCATTTTGCTGAGATCAGAGTATCCATTTCATTTAATTTTTCCACAGGGAAGTGCTTTGCCAGCAAATATCTATGAATTGTCCGACTCATTGGCTGAACGGTCAGCGTACTGGCCTTCGGTTCAGGCGTCCCGGGTTCGATTCCCGACCAGGTCAGGGATTTTAACCTTTATTGGTTAATTCTAATGGCACGGGGGCTGGGTGTATGTGTTCTCTTCATCATCATTTCATCCTCATCACGACGCGCAGGTCGCCTACGGGAGTTAAATAGAAAGACCTGCACTTGGTGAGCCAAACCCGTCCTGGGATATCCCAGCACTAAAAGCCATTTGACATTTAATTTCATCTATGAATTTGAGGGAAAAGACGCAGAATTAACACTCGGAAATTGGTCACTTTTGGCTAAACTTATCTGGAAGTTGATACTGAACACACTCTAGGTATTATACTGCACATGCTACAACTTCCATGGCGTCTTAGTTCACATGTGACAATAACATGCACCAGCAGACTTTCCTCATACCGTGTCCAAGACTGCACATGCCCACCAAATTGTTCGATTTACTAGCACACTCAGTCTCAAGTTTGCGACTTGGGTTTCCTTGTGTAATTCTATAGGCCTAAGAGAAATAAAGTGTGTGGCACCCTTATGAGTGAGTGTTCATAGAAATTCTTAGTGTGACATTGTCTCTTTCTTACACATGGAAGAATTATTTAACTACGAAGAATGGGACCCATAAGTATTTTCCACCATTTGATAGTCTTAAGAATCTTGGTTACCACACACTTCTAGATTTCTTAAAAGAGGGATGTTTCAGGGTAAAGTGCAGAATGTGGTAAAACAGATGTATTTTGCTTGCAGAACATATATCTCGTACTCTTAGTGAAGTTTGAATGGAAAGCTGAAAGTTACAAGCCCAGCATTTGAATGTGTACAATTTATTCTTCCCCTAGTGAATATTCATCTTTAGTATGTTAGGATTGTTTTTTATTTTGAATCCCAGATTCATGGCAGTCTTCAATACAAACCGAACCTTAGGAAATATTTTATCATCATTGGCTCGTGACTTGTACTTAGAGATGTGTTAATCAGTTATGTCTAATTTTTTTTCATCTGTTATAGTTCGGCTCCTTGGTTGAATAGTCAGCCTTCATTTCATTGGGCCCTGAGTTCGATTACTGGCCGGGTTGGGGATTGTACCCTTCAAAGGCTATTTCCTCTAGCTTGGGGACTGGGTATTTGAGCTGTTTCCAGTGTTAGATCTCATCCTAGGTAGGGTCCCATCTTTACAGGCTTGCAGGCCGCCCATTGGCAGTCAACTCGAAAAACCAGCACCAGCAGAGATCATTATTTCCAGAACTTGTTCTCTCGTACATTTTAGTTATCTCTTGATGTAACTGTTCTCTTTAGCCAAACAATGGCCCTTAAGGTGTGCCAAAGAAATTTGGTTGGTCAATGTAAATCATCTGGTTAGCACAAACCATTCAGATGAATTACTTCTTGAATACTACCAGGTATATGCATAAGTCTTTTCTGGTTTCACTAAGAGATGGCGCCAGCGAACAGTACACAGCGTATGAATGTGACACGTCAGTTTGTTCGTGTGACATTAACCTACCAACACACAAAAGTTGAGTGCGCCAAACACTAGCATCTGTATTGTATCGTTCATTGATCATGTCAACGTTTGTGCCTGGAAAAAAAAAAAAAAAAAAAAAAATTGCGGCATGCATTGCTTTCCTTATTTAATCAAAAGAAAAAGGCTGTGGAAGTCATCGTTTGCTAGTAGAAACCTACGGTGAACTCACTCCATCACTTAGAACATGTGAGATATGGTTTCGCCAATTTAAATGTTGCGATTTCAGTGTGAAAAACAGTGCGCGTTCTGGTAGACCTCAAAAGTGCGAAGATGAGGAATTGCAGGTGTTACTGGATGATGACCCAACTCAAACTCAATAGCAATTGGCACAAGCATTAAATGTGTCACAAGAAACAATTAGCAGACGTTTACAAGCAACGGGGAAGACCAGCCAACTCGGTAAGTGGGTTCCACACGATTTGAATGAATGGCAAATGGAAAATCGCAGAGTCATTGTGAAATGCTGCTTTAGTGCCATAAAAGAAAATAATTTCTGTACCGAATTGTGACAGGTAACAAAAAATGGATTTATTTTGAAAACCCAAAGCGGAGAAAATTGTGGCTGTCACCTGGCGAAGCTGGTCCTTCAACACAAAGGCCAAATCGCTTCGGCAAGAAGACCATGCTTTGTGTCTGGTGGGACCATAGCAGTATTTTATATTATGAACTCTTGAAGCCCGGCAAAACCATTAATGCATAACGCAATCGCCAACACATGATTAATTTATATCACGCATTGATTAAAAGAGACGACACCGACTCATTGGCTGAATGGTCAGCATTGAGGTCTTCGGTTCGTAGGATCCCGGGTTCGATTCCCGGCTGGGTCGGGGATTTTAATTACCTCTTATTAATTCTTCTGGCTCGGGGACTGGGTTTTTGTGTTTGTCCCAACACTTTCCTCTTCATATTCACACAACACACTACACTAGCAACCACCACAGAAACACGCAATAGTGATTACATCCCTCCATATAGGGTTGGCATCAGGAAGGGCATCCGGCTGTAAAATAGGGCCAAATCCGCATGTGTAACACAGTTCGCACCTACACCACAAATATTATAATAACATTTATAGATCCACCTGTTCAGTACAATACAATCCACTATATCATATGGTTAAAATTTATACATAATACGTAAAAGTCATAGGTACATGTTTCACCTTACAAATTATTGGGTATGGGATCTTTCTAATCTTGTAAACTATAGAGTAAAATGTTGGGACAATGATCTCATAAAATGTTATACTATAACATCTAAAATAGGGATATTGCACAGAAAGTATGTTAAAAATACTGTGATTTAACAGTTCTGAAGATTATAACGTGGTTAATCATGAATATTTGAGCGTTTAAAACCAAAATGGATCCTCTTCTTATACATCATTAGGACTGAAACGGCCTTGAGTGTAAAAGCACTATCATCCAAGGGGGATGTTTGCTCCATTCCCATAGCATGAGTTCAAGTTAGTAAAATCAATGTCGGTTATTTAAAACAGAAGTGTGAACGTATCAAATATGCTAAAATATATACGGTTGATCTATCAGAAAGTCGTAGAAAAGAAATGTTGGAGACATTGCTAATGATAAAATGTTGTGTCAAAGCTAGCTGATGTCGGTGTTTAGTTATGCTAGTACGGTAATCAGTTGGATCCAAAAGACTGTCAAGTGGGTGTTATTAACCCTGTTGAAACATTTGTTCGAAGAAATTATAAAGTTTTTCTTGTAAGGTGCGTGTTAAGTACGTCGGGCTGTTCCAGCAACGCTAGCTTGACTGACCTTTCTGCTTCTAGTATTATAATGGTATTGTAACAGTTCGCACCCACGACCCCACAGTTGTGGGAAAAGCAGTAGAAGAAGAATGATCAAAAGACGACTGGAATGGGGCCAGAAGACATGGCAAAGTGATTTTGTTGCACGACAATGTGCCGTCTCACACAGCAAAACCAGTGAAAGACACCTTGAAATCGCTAGGATGGAACATCCTTCCGCACTCACCGTTGTTCCCTGACCTGGCGCCATCTATCACCTCTTCGCATCAATGGGACACGCGCTCGCAGAACAGCTCTTTTGCAGTTTCAAGGAAGTTGGGAAATGGCTCGACGAATGGTCTGCCGCAAAAAATAAGCAGTTTTTCTGGTATGGTATTCATAACTTACCTGAAAGTTGGGCGAAGTATGTAGAAGCCGATGGGCAATATTTTGAATTTTTTAAAAAATGAAAATTACCTGTTTTCTTTACCACAAAACCTGTCTAATTGCACATTGTGCAAAATTTATCATATTATTAAAACCCAGCAGAAACTTATGCATAAGTTACACCTGGTATTTGTAAATATTTTCCAACGTAAACCACTATTGGAATCCTGGCCAATGCGTGTAGAATTTTTAAAATGAAAAAGTCATGTCCTTTTGTGTAAAACTGGAAGTCCTTTGGCATGATATCAACAGCAACATAAAACAACAGCTTGCTTTTTTATACTTCTTAATGGAAGTAGACATTTAAATAATTGGTGTTTGTTTTAAAACAAATAAGATGCATTTTTGCTTACGTAATTATTTTCTGTTGTACCTACTGAAGATTTGTTTGTGTCTTTTCAGATAGCATCAACATTGAGGAACCTCGTGTTCTGGGTCTCGTCATGGTCCCTGGAAGACACATAGTGTCCATATATTTAGATGATGTTACAAGCTTTAGTAATGAGATTATGTGAATATTATGCTGATTTTTCAAGTAATAAATTTTTCTTTCGGTTGTAGTTTTCCTTATTATTAAACCTTGAACTTAAGGGTAGATGTTTATGACTGCACAGTGAATTGATGCTGAAATTTCCATAACATTTGTACTGTATCTCCCACTATATTAATGGTAGAAAAGCCTTACCATTTCCAATAAATAACAGCTCGTTAGATTTGGACTTCTTGTTTGCTCTAAGTACTACGTTTAAATTGTGTAGTTTTTGGAGGTCTCGTTGGAACCTGCCATTACTTAGGTATGCACTCTTAGTGAAGTACTGACACCCCAGATTTCAGATGTTCTTTAGCACACATTAAATATATTCATGTATGTATGTATGTTTAGTCCTCAGCCCGAAAGCTGGTTGGATCCTCAACAGCTCCGCCATCAGCTGTCATAAATGGCCTAGGCATCACTGAAGAGGCGTACTAGGGAAATGAGGAGTGAGGTAGTTTCCCATTGCTTTCCTCACCGAGCCAGAAGTAGCTATTACATATCAGTCTGCCAAGCCCACTGAAATGCATGCACCAACTGACCCTATGAGCAACATTTTCACACCATTCATAGCAGGGACTGGCTGCACAAGGAATGGCATTACTAGCATCACTCATACCTCAGTCACTTTCATCTTGTCAAAGCCAAGGATAAAGCTGAGACAGATAAATGAAAGTAACAATATTGCTCTAGCCCATACCAGAAGACATAGTGCACTGTAAACACTACATCCTTCCAGCAAAGGCATAAATATATTCATAGCTATACCAAACTGTAGAAGTGTCATATTTGACTGATATAGTAAATATTTGTTGTTCATCAGCCCATAGACTGGTTTGATGCAGCTCTCCATGCCACCCTTTTCATTACTACGTAACTACTGCTTCCTACATCTGCTCTAATGTGCTTGTCATATTCATACCTTGGTCTACCCCTACCGTTCTTACCACCTACACTTCCTTCAAAAACCAACTGAACAAGTCCTGGGTGTCTTAAGATGTGTCCTATCATTCTATCTCTTCTTCTCGTCAAGTTTAGCCAATGATATAGATGTTGATTCATATAGGGAATCTGAAATATTTGTTCCGAATGAGTAAATTTATAATACCAATATAAATGGACCGTTATTGGACATTATAAATCTCCCAGCTAACTCATTCCTGGTTGCCAGCGTTTTGCCCCCGTGCGCCAGGCTGGGCTCATCAGTTGGTACCTAGCACACCTACCAAGACGCTGGATAGTGCATACCGTGGAGGCCACTGCGTAGGCTAATTGTAGCTACCGGCAGTGCCAATGCACTATGAGAAACTTAGTCTCACCATCAAAAATTGATGCCTGCTTGGCCATCGAATGATATAGATGTTGATTCATGAATCAAGTTTCTCATAGTGCATTGGCACTGCCGGTAGCTACAATTAGCGTACGCAGTGGCCTCCACGGTATGCACTAGCCAGCGTCTTGGTAGGTGTGCTAGGTACCAACTGATGAGCCCAGCCTGGCGCACGGGGGCGAAACGCTGGCAACCAGGAATGAGTTAGCAGGGAGATTTATAATGTCCAATAACGGACCATTTATATTGAAATTTAGCCAAATCGATCTCCTCTCACCAATTCGATTCAGTATCTCTTCATTCGTGATTCGATCTATCCATCTCACCTTCAGCATTCTTCTATAACACCACATTTTAAAAGCTTCTGTTCTCTTTCTTTCTGAGCTAGTTATCGTCCATGTTTCACTTCCATACAATGTCACGCTCCACGCGAAAGTCTTCAAAAACATCTTTCTAATTCCTGCATTTGCGAGGAAAGGCGATAGAGGAAGGCCGTCAGGTGGAATAACATGCCTAATCAACTCGAAATTTACCCCGTTTGAAACAATTCTCAAGGAGGAGAATCAATTGGTGATTAAAACAAAAATAGGAACACTAGTAGGCGTATACTACAGACCAGAGTGCAGCGCAGTAGACATAGTAGACGGTATACAGAGAGCATTAGACACTATACAGGATAATGAAAGAGTGATTATTGCAGGCGACCTGAACTGCCCAATAAATAAAGCAAATAACAAAGCGGAAATAGTACTGGACTATCTGCTAGGGGAAGGGCTCACGTTAGTGAACGACAAAAAGGCACTCACATACATATGCCACAATGGAGGAAGCGCCATAGACCTCACACTCATTAGAGGTTTCGATGCATTGGAGTATAACGTCCTAATAAGAAATGAGGCAGCGTTAATCAGGAAACATATACCAGTAAGAACGACACTCAAGACAAACACACACATGAATAAACAAATAAAAACACAAAGGATACAAAGAAGGTTGGACCCACATATCCTCCAGGAGAACACTAGTAAGATACCACGCATACTACAAGATATCAGCGAGGGAAATCTGGATGAGGCCATAGCAGGAATAACGGAATTCATCGAAGAAGGAAATGCACCAAGGGAGGACACCAGGAAAGCGAAAAAATGGTTCGACAGGGAGTGTTACATTGAAAGGCGAATTACACTAGAAAAATTGCACATAGCTAGGAGAACGAAAGACAAAAGAGACCTGGAATGCTACCAGACAGCGAGGAGGAAATTCAAGGCGCTACTAAAGCTGTAAAAACGGGAATTTAGGGCAAAGGAAGACGAAAAGCTTGTAAAGGATGCTGAGAAGAACCCTTATAAGGCACTCAGACCACGGCAGCCGCGATTTCCAGCAGACATACCCATGGAGACCTGGGAGAATCATATGAGAGGTGTGTTAGCCCTTAAGGAAACCAGACCGACGTTAGAGGAGAGGAAAGTGATAGAAAGAACTACAATCTTCACAAGTGAGGAAGTGAGAAAGGCCATCTCAACAAGCAAGGTAAACAAGGCACCGGGAATAGACGGAATTTGCGCAGAGCATCTAAAAGCTACATTACCGTACCTAGAACCGGTGTGGACAATGCTAATGAACAAATGCGTGGAATCTGGTAACATACCTAATGCATGGCGGAAGGCAGTCATAAAGATGCTATATAAAGGACAAGGGGACACAAGCAAACCAGAATCTTACAGAGGGATAGCCCTGGAGTCGGTGGCATTTAAAATACTCACCAAACTATTAGCACAGAAAATAAGTAACCTGATGGAACCACTGTTACCTGATGAACAATTTGGATTCCGGAAAGCGAGATCCACCCTGATAGCGGCGAGCTGCCTGCTAAAGGACATACAAGAAAGAACACAAGCCCACGGGAAGAAGTATGTAATCTTCATTGATTACACCAAAGCATTTGACACTGTCAATAGAAGGAAATTAATCGAGAAACTGGAAAGCCTCGTCGGACGATCGGATATGACGAATTTAATAGCTAATATACTAGCGGCAAACCAAGTGCAAATCAGTGATGGGATATCCCAATCAGACTGGATAGATCAGACCATCGGAGTGCTACAAGGGGACCCCTTGAGCCCTTTATTGTTCAATGCGCTGACCCAGGATCTCCCTACAAAAATCAAAGAGGGAGCACAAAATGTAAGCATATACATATATGCGGATGATATGGCACTAGCCGCTGATAACATAAAAGATTTGCAAAACGGAATGGAGCTTGTCACGCAATGGGCGGATGACAACGAGCTAAGGATGAATCTAAAGAAGACAGAATTAATGGTATTCAGGAGAGGAGGACACTTATCGAAAGGTGACTACATTGTATGTGGGGGACACACATTAACACCGATAAACCAGTTCACGTATCTAGGGATCACACTACAAGTCTCCGGGACGACCTTCTCAGTACACATAAAGAAGAGATTAGCTGCTGCACTTAGAAGCATAAGTGAAATCAAACATCTGCAAAGAATGTCGCTGGAGACGGCCATGAAAATTTTCCAAGTCAAAGTGCTACCAACGCTCACATACGGATTAGAAGTAATATGGGAGTACCTATCACGTAAACAGCTACGAGATCTGGAAAGCATGAAACCGAGATACCTTCCGAGGGTCCTGGGGGTATCTAAATACACCCGATCCCGGTACGTATATGTCTTAGCACGGGAAACCTTCTTGATAGAGGATTTAAGATTACAAATGCCTCTACAGCAAACTCCGGCATACGAGGAGCTGTTACGAGAACTACGGGAGAAAAGGGACTCGATCGAGGAAAGCTTTTACAGTACAGACGCACTGATAAATAAGGATTGGATGAAAGAGGAATATGAGTTGAGACATTTGGTGACACGCTTTGCAATACACGGCTTTCATCACCGTATCTGTGCCAAGAAGTCCTACCACCGGGCCAGCCAAGAGTGTGTATGTGTACTGTGCAAAGAACAGTGTGATACATATCACGTAATGAAGTGCATGAAGAGAACAGTCTCTCTGAAGCAATTTTGCTCTGAACAAAGTGCTCCTTAAGCGAATTGTAATTTAATTGATGTAATATGTAAATTTTGCACATTGTGCTCAATAAAATTTATTATTATATCAATGTTTGAAGTGAGCAAATTTCTTAAGAAAGCTCTTCCTTGCTTGTACTACTCCGCATTTTATGTCCTCCTTACTTCGGCCATCGTTGGTTATTTTACTACCCAAGTAACAATATTCATCTACTTCCTGTAAGACTTCATTGCCTAATCTAATATTTCCTGCATCACCTGCCTTCGCTCGACTGCATTCCATTACTTTTGTTTTGGACTCATTTATATTCATCTTGTACTCCTTACCCAAGACTTCATCCATACCATTCAGCAACTTCTCGACATCTTCTGCAGTCTCAGATAAAATAATATCATCGGCAAATCTCAAGGTTTTGATTTCCTCTCCTTGGACTGTGATTCCTTTTCCAAATTCCTCTTTGATTTCTTTTACTGCCTGTTGTATGTAAACATTGAAAAGGAGGGGGGACAAACTACAGCCTTGGCTCACTCCTTTCTGGATTGCTGCTGCTTTTTCAAAGCCCCTGATTCTTATATAGATTGTAGATAATTCTTCGTTCTCGGTATCTGATTCCAATCATCTTCAGAATCTTAAATAGCTTGGTCCAAATGTCTTTTCTAGATCTACGAATGCCATGTACGTGGGCTTGTCCTTCTTGATTCGATCCTCTAAGATCAGACGTAAAGTCAGGATTGCTTCACGTGTTCCTACATTTCTTCTGAAGCCAAATCGATCTTCTCTCAACTCAGCTTCAACTTGTTTTTCCATTCTTCTGTAAATAATACATGTTAAAATTTTGCAGGCATGAGATACTAAACTAATGGTGCAGTAGTTTTCACACCTGTCAGCAACGGCTTTCTTGGGAATAGGTATAACAACATTCTACCGAAAATCAGATGGGACTTCTCCTGTCTCATACATTTTACACACTAAATGGAATAACCTTGCCATGCTGGTTTCTCCTAAGGCAGTCAGTAGTTCAGAGGGAATGTCATCAATTCCAGGTGCCTTGTTCCTATTTAGGTCACTGACAGCTCTGTCAAACTCTGACCTCAAAATTGGGTCTCCCATTCCATCAGCATCAACAGCCTCTTCATGTTCCAGAACCAAACTATCTACATCTTTACCTTCATACAATTGTTGGATATGTTCCTGTCTTCTTTCCGTAAAAGTGGCTTTCCATCTTAGCTCTTAATATTCATACACCTAGATTTCCTTGATTTTTCTGTACGCAGCATCTACCTTTCCCAGGACCATACAGCCTTCGACATCCTTGCACTTCTCCTTCAGCCATTCTTCCTTAGCTACCTTGCACTTTCTATCCACTTGATTATTTAATCGCCTGTATTCTTTTCTGCCCTCTCCATTTCTAGCATTCTTGTATTTTCGTCCTTCATCAGTCAGGTCTAGTATCTCCTGAGTTATCCACTGATTCTTAGTTGATCTTTTCTTCCTTCCTAACATTTCTTCAGGAGCCCTACTGACTTCATTTTTCACGACTATTCATTCAGCCTTCTCATTTAGCTCTTGTGCAACATGTTCCTTGAAACAATCCCTCGCACTCTTTTCTTTCAACTTGTCTAGATCCCATCTTTTTGCATTCTTTCCTTTCTTCAATTTCTTCAACTTCAGATGGCATTTCATGATCAACAAGTTGTCAGAGTCCACGTCTGCTCCTGGGAAAGTTTTGCAATCCAACACCTGGTTTCTGAATCTCTGCCTAATCATAATGAAGTCTATTTGATACCTTCCGGTGTCTCCAGGTCTCGTTCACGTATACAGCCGTCATTTGTGGTGTTTGAACCAAGTATTGGCAAGGACTAAATTATGATCAGTGCAGAATTCAACCAGCCGACTTCCTATTTCGTTCCTTTGTCCCAATCCAAATTCTCCTACTGTATTACTTTCTCTTCCTTGGCCTCCCACTGCATTCCAGTCTCACATCACAATTAGATTCTCGTCACCTTTTACATATTGTATTAAGTCTTCTATCTCTTCATATATTCTTTCGATTTCCTTATCATCCGCTGAACTAGTAGGCATATAGACTTGCACTATCGTGGTGGGCATTGGTTTGGTGTCTATCTTGACGACAATAATTCTTTCACTATGTTGGTTATAGTAGCTTACCTGCTGCCCTATTTTCTTATTCATTATTAAACCAACTCTTGCATTTCCCCTGTTTGATTTTGTGTTGATAATTCGGTAGTCGCCTGACCAAAAATCCTGTTCTTCCTGCCAACACTTCACTTATACCAACTACATCTAACTTTAGTCTATCCATCTCCGTTTTCAGATTCTCTAACCTACCACAACGATTCAAATTTCTAATATTCCAGGCTCCGACTCGCAGAATGTCTTCCTGATGATCGCCCCCTCTTGTGTAGTCTCCATCCGGAGATCCAAATGGGGGACTAGTTTACCTCCGGAATATTTTACCTGGGAGGAAGCTGTCATCAGTACATCATTCATAGAGAGAGAGCTGCATTGCCTCGGGAGGTAGTTACGGCTGTAGTTTCCCGTTGCTTTCAGCCTTGTAGCAGTATCAACACAGCTAAGCCATACTGAGTATTATTACAAGGCCGTATCAGTCAATCATCTAGACTGCCGCCCTTGCAACTACCGAAAGGCTGCTACCCCCTTTCGATGAACCATTCGTTAGTCTGGTCTCTCAACAGACACCCATCCGATATGGTTGCAGCTCGGCTATCTGCTTCATTGGGACATGCAAGCCTCCCCACCACGGCAAGGTCACATGGTCACATGACTAATTAAATTTCATTTTCACAAAATAGGTTTTTATCAAAACCTCACATTTTAGGAATAGAACACTTTAGAAGCAACATTAAAAATTGTAGATTTTTTTCTTTGCTAGTTGCTTTATGTCGCACCGACACAGATAGGTCTTATGGTGACAATGGGACAGGAAAAGGCTAGGAGTGGGAAGGAAGCGGCCGTGGCCTTAATTAAGATACAGCCCCAGCATTTGCCTGGTGCGAAAATGGGAAACCACGGAAAACCATTTTCAGGGCTGCCGACAGTGGGGTTCAAACCTACTATCTCCCGAATACTGGATACTGGCTGCACTTAAGATTATCAAAATCCAGCAAGATCTCAAAGTAGTTGGACTCGAGATAGAAGATGCAGAGAACAAAATTAAAACTGACACCTTTCTTAAGATCCACAAATTAACAGCAGAAGGGCTACAGCGATTTCAGACTAACTGAGAAAATTACAGTCGGAACGAATTAAAAAGTACTGCGCAGATCACAAGAAGAGTATACGGGTACATTTGGATATATTAGGAGTTAATGATGATTTTTTGGATTTTTCATTATGTTTTCTGGTGTTCAAACTCATTTTGGATACTTACAATTCTTATTTGCTACAGATCCTGATTCATTCCATTTTGCCACTAAGTTTTGCATCACAGACTCTGATGGAGGTTTCGCCAAAACACTTCCAGTCTTAAACTCTTGCACAAACAGTTCCGGACATGTTTCCCACGAATCGCGCTTTGCATAACACTTGACAGTGAAGTCGCGCTGTTTTATCGTGAGCACCGTTTTGTGTTGCATTCAACTGGTCACTAAACACGTCTGCTCCTGTCACTCACACTTAATGCGCACGCACAGACATGTGACAGCAACCAATTGGTACATTGAAATCATGGATTTCAAAATTTCCTGTGATAGGCAGTTCTCCTGTTCGTTAACAATTCTGCATCAGTCTTATAAACATTTTCTGGGCCAGTTTTATTTTTCCCACCCTCTATTTATCCTATTACGAGTTCATATTCATTATCTTTTTATATACAACAACATTTTGCTATTTTTTTGCATTTCCTTTGAGAATGATGATGATGATGATGATTGTTGCTTAAAGGGGCCTAACATCTAGGTCATCGGCCCTGGTTGAGAATTAACCAATTTAGGGTGACACCGTAATGAAGGTAGGGTCCGCTACAATAAATTGCAAGACAAAAATCCTGAGCAATATAACAATATCAAAAATTTTATTAAACACAACAGTTTCTAATTCATTTCTAATCTGCAGTGTTGCAACCTTAAAGCTATGTGGAAGCACCGAAGATTGTCATTTAGCAAAAACCAGAGAGAAATACAACACAACACAAATAAAGTTCACCATAATCCATTTCTTTTCCATGATACCAGTGCAGCTCATAGATACTAGAATATTGTATATAAATTATTTTGAGAAAGCTAAATGTGATACATTGCAGCTAAAGAGATTTCATCTTCCCAAAGCAAAATCTTCAGGAAAGCCAAAAACACTGTCGAGGGACAAAATTTCATGATTTTGAATTATCACAGCAAATGCTGTCTACACTCTTTCTTAACAAATAAAACACAGTTTTGGTTCATATTTTAGCCTCTAGATGGCATTTAAACAATAATTTTCTGAATTCTTGTTCATACAAAAAAATTTAAACTTTGTTTTATGAAAACATATTGTTTTTCTTCCTTCAGATTAAGATGGCAATAACTCCCTCATTTTAAAGTTATTTTAACATCATTTTATTCAGCATTTTACCTCGGTCTATAACACCACAAGCTCAGGGTGAAGATAAGGTCCCATTTCCAGTGAAGTGCCATAAATACTAAAGTTTCAGAGTGAATTAATGTGCTTCATAAGTTGAACTGTCAGCTGGTGAGACCTTACTTTATGGCTCTGACATAAAATTCTACAGCACTTGTTTTGATCGAGTACCTTAGGACTGATTAACATTAAATATACTAAAATATTGGTACAAAACTGAAAATGAACCTTTGATGCCAGTAGATACTCCAAACCTTAGGGTACTCGGTAAAAACATTTTTTCATGTGCGGCTATTTATAGAAGTCCTTCAGAAACGTTTATATCACACCTGCAATATGATAAAAGCATTTAGGGCAGTATTTTTTAACCAGTGGTAATGTGTGCCACCGGTGTACAGAAGATCTCCAATGGTATGCAACACAGTGGTTGCATAAAATCTTAAAATGTTACTAGAAATTGTGTTTTTAGAATAAATTACAGCTGCATGGCCTGTATTATCTGCTTCTTATCGGCAAGTGAGCAAATAATGTGTTTACCGGGCGAGTTGGCCGTGCGGTTAGAGGCGCGGAGCTGTGAGCTTGCATTCGGGAGTGGGTTCGAAGCCCATTATCGGCAGCGCTGAAGATGGTTTTCCGTGGTTTCCCATTTTCACCTTAATTAAGGCCACGGCCGCTCCCTTCCCACTCCCAACCCTTTCCTATCGCATCGTCGCTATAAGATCTATCCGTGTCGGTACGACGCAAAACAAATTGTGAAAGAAAAAACAATGTGTTTTTTGTTCCACTTCCTCTTTCTAACTTTAGATTAAAGAACAAATTCACTACCCCAAGCTCGCCAAGAAGGAAATCACGTTCTTGGTGCCCTTTTCAACAATGTACTTATGTGAGCAAGGATTTTCGAGACGTAAATTCGGAAAAGACAAATACTGTAACCTCAGGCTATACTGAGCAAACTTCTTGATACAAATAAACTGGTTTCAGATATCTTACAGTAGGGGATGGATGTTGCTGAAATGTCATCTTTTTTTCCCTTTGCATTAAGATGTTGCTCAGTAGCACAGAAATTCATTTTGTGATGTAACAAACGGTAACAACACATTATTTTGCATTTTTTGCCAATTTGGGATGATCAGTCATTATTTCGACTTTCAAGAAGGTTTTAAGTTCATACAGCATTTTGAAGAATTTTTGGATAATTTTGAAAGTTTTTTTTTTAAATTTATGCATTTATTCCTCATTACCAAACTGATAAAAGCCCTCAGTTGACAACATTAAAAATTATACATTTTTCTTACACACAGTCAAAGTTGCTGAATATCTTTCATACCAACCAAATTGACCAGCAGTTGTTGGGTCTAAGAAAGGGTAAGGAAAGGATGTTAACCTGTAAGTCTTGTGTTTCCAAGATATGTGCGGGAACACAATACAGAAGTCTGATAATTAGAAGAAAGTATTTCCTTAACGTATGTCAAGCACAAGGAATTCACCAACCTTCGCCCCTATAGCAGGTCATTCAGCCCCGTGTACCTCTAGGCCAAGAACAAATGGGAATGAGAAGGGATTGAAAATAACAGTTATATAACTTTACCCTTCAGTTCAGAACTATCCTCCCCCCCAAGTAGTCCTGTGTAAGAAAAATGCCAAAAGAGAAACCCATCACAAAGTGTATTTTTTGATTCAGCTAGTGAATAAATTGGGAAAAGACATGTTTTATTTTGTAAACTGTGCAGTGCTAAAGTAAGTGAGGAAATTCAGATACAGAAGACCTCCCTTGGTCAACTCTAGTTCCCTTCTAACCCCAATGTCATTAGGTTTTGCAAGGTTGAGGGATTTACAATTTCAAGCCCTTCATAACCCTGTCCTGATATCCTAATTCTTCGAAGTATTGGACTTCTTCCATTTTTCCCACTGATTAGTACTAAAAGATACAGTCAAACCTCGATATCTCTGAACTCCATTAACTCGAATTTTCAGTATCTCAAAGTAAATTTCCTGGCCATTTGTCCTATTTTTCACGTGTATTTATTTCTCTATTACTCGAAATTCAGTTACATGAATTTCTCGATTTCTCGAAGCAAACATTTCCTCCCTTGAAGCAAAACATACCCTGTGATTCGAATTTTGTGCAACATTAACTGTGCAATACAGCATTTGTGGTATTTGAGGAACAGTTAACAAGTAGAGAAAGGGTTACAAGGATGCTGGGAGCTAATTTGACGGGAACAGAAGAACTAAAACTTATAGCCATCAGAAAATCGGCGAAGCCTCGCTGTTTATTGGGTGTGAATTAATTACCGGTCATGTATGAAAGCAACCTCCAATGTCCCGGACAAGCTCCATTTATGAATCTCGGCTGCGTGGTATTGACGGGAAGTTTCAACGTCAAAGGAGGAAAGGTTAACAGTAACAAACAGAAGAGACTAACAGACTTTTTCCAAAGGTGTTAACAGAGGTGTTTCACTACTATATGTACCGTATCCTGTCTTCTAAAAAGTTACTATAATAAGGGTTATAATCAAAGTGATGCCGTGGAATAGAGTCTGTATATTTTTAAATACTGTTAAAAATAATGTATCAGTATAAGCCCATAGATACATATGATTCAATTATGTCCTATTCATGCTCAAAAACGGTATTCTCTATACCTCAAAATTTCGATAACTCAAAATAAAATTTAGCTCTTAAGGTGATTCGAGATATCCAGGTTCCAATGTACCTCGTATTTGCAGAACTCAAGACCCTTTGGCAATCATTGTTTAGATATGCTCTGCTAACAGTTTGCAATGTGCTGCCCACATACAATACTTCTGGCAAGAACCATACAGAGAGAAATGATCTATTGCAGTGTTTCCATGTAGCAGAGATATTAACAGTCTATCTCAAATGGAAAGCTGTCTTCACTGAGGTCATTTTTATGAAGTAAATATATGTATTCTGGCCTGGTGCGAGTGGTATTTAACACAGTGAAATTTTGCGTGGAATAATGTGATAACAACAGTGCCTTGAACAATTCTGAGTAGCCTCTTAAGGCCTGAACGTTTCCCGCTAGACGCAGACTAAAGTTTCAACACAGACAGAACAAGTTTTGACGGCAGGATGAAGCAAAGGTTCTCTCTGCCACAACACAAGTCAGTAATTACAACTTTAGATCTATTTATTTATTTTACCAAAAAGTAAGGTCTCAATGAATAAGCATTACGTACCTATCTTCCAAATGCAATGTAGCAGGTTTGCTGATGATCAAGTATTTAAGGTTTTAAAACAAAGGAATTGATAAGTAATAGGATGATGTATTGAACATCAGAATGTAATAAGAACGAATATTGGATAAATCAACAAAGGTTTAGATGTTATGAGGATGGACAGAACGGGAACAGCAAAGAATTACTTTGACATTGAAGTGAAAGGGAGAGGCCAAACATTCGATAGACACAGTGAAATTAGAGGTCACCAAGTGGAAGAACATAGAGGAACAAAAAGTATACTTTGATAGGAGGAAGTGGTGGGTGCTTGTACAGCACACCCAGGAAAATGGAGCTGGAAAATGATGATGATAACTGCAGAAATCAAAGTAGGTAGAAGGGTGATAACAAGGAAGTAATGGAGAGATTATATTCATCGTAAGAAGTCTTTTACCACTTGTATTAACATTTCTCTCTTTGTTGCTTACTTTTTTCTGTGTTCTTTTTAATCTACACTTCCTACATCAAGACTGAAGGTCTGTCAAGCTGGCGTCTCAGAAGCCCGCCCTCCTGATGAGGCGGGAAAATGAAAATGACTTCATTGGGAGATGGATACCGAACAACATAGAGGAACAGATAGGAGGAACTTACTGCTTAAAATAGCTCCATCTACAGCAACTAATGGGTGGACTTGAGCGAAATAAAATAGTTCTCGCGGACCAAACACACATCCCCCTGTGGGTGGGGGACGCAGACGAAGAATACACCCACGGTATCCCCTGCCTGTTGTAAGAGGCAACCAAGGGATGATTGAATTAGAACCATGATACTACTTGTAATTAGTACCATCATGCGAGGAACACCATGGGTCGCCTTTACTTGCGAGTAGTACCACTATGTTAGGTTCGCAATAGGTTTGTGATTAGTAGCAACAGTTTGTGAATCAGGATGGGGTTTAAAGTACCCGTGATTAGTACCACTACATGCGGAACAGTATGGGCTTATGTTGCCTGTAATTAGCACCATTATGTGAGAAATACCACAGGTCTGGACTTGTCTGTGGATTGAGCAGGCTCTTAGTTGCCTGGATAAAGGAGGGGTTTGGCCTCAGACATGGACTGAGAGTAATGGGAAGAGACTCATTAGGAGCAGAGGCCCTGCATCGTGATGGATAAGCTGCAGAAGAGGAATAAAGAACTTAATGAACCTTAATTGTTACATATATGAGTTGCAGATGAAGGTTTACTTTCATCAGTGAGAAATACACAATGATCTAGAATGATCAATATCTTTTACTTTCAAAGCACATATTTACCTCATATGAAATGTTCAATAATGTGCAAGATCAGGACGGAAATACAATAACACTGAAATATCTTTTTCACAGATGAGATTCTCTGAAAACCTTAACTTAATACGATAGTTTATGTACAAAATTTATTGTTTAATGAAGTGCTATCCTCTCAAGGTTTCTACAAATGAAACAGTGAATTATCACTGGATGTCAATTGCATAGAACACTTAACACATTCACTGCCGTGCTCACTTCTGCTTCAAAACAGGTACAGGCATGAGGATATCTGCTTTTCCTTAAGAAATACAATTCATAATAAATACAAACATTATTTCTTGATATTAATGTCAGATAATAACTTAACAAGTCACAGTATCCTGTATATTTCCCACTGTTCCACTACAGATTTTGAAGACAAGATTCACATCTAATTCCACTACAGATTTTGAAGACAAGATTCACATCTAATTGCATAGTGATGTGGTACTTACACATTCAATATTGGTAGGATCGTGAATTTTTTCTCACTTTGACAGTCACACCTAACCTTTCCTTAGAAAGTGAATGACAAAAGCTTCAGCACAAGCAGAATGATAAAAGCTGTAGGCAATACTGGCTGAATCAAACAGCTGACCTGGCCGCCACTTGAATTTAAATTGTCGAAGATGAGCGCAAGCAATCGTAAACTTATAAAATAGAGATCAAGAGACCTGTTATGAAATACCAGGTAGATACCATACCCGAATGCTTTTAGCCAGTGTTTTTTTTATTGGGCTTTCAATAATATATCAGTCCATTAAACTTCCACAACACCCCTGCCTTACCTTTTAGGCACAAGTTGTGGTGGGTTTCCAGTCTTGTTGATGCTTGTTGTTTAAAGGGGCCTAACATCTAAGGTCATCAGCCCGATCCAGTCTTGCTGAACCAGCCATTTTCATCAATTTGTACTCTTTTCCGACAAGTTTGCTTTTTAACTTTCATTTCTTAAAAAGGCTAGTGGATAGTTTTGAGTGAAATGTTCAGGAATTTTAGCATAATGTTAAACCTCTTTCTGGACATACAGTAGTTTTATTGAAGATATGCGTGAGGTAGACCAGTATATTTCTGAAGTAGGTTTCTTTACAACACCTCTAAACAATCATAGTCTAAAAACTTCCCCGTCTCTTCCACAGTCACTGCATCAATCGGCACCATGTTTTCATCATCTGAAATGTTATCAAATGTGTAGATATGAAATTTAGTGAATATTCTGTTTTTCTCCGAATTTGTCAAGCCAAACATGGAGTATCGACCTGCGATCCACCAGCTATTCCTAATAATTCTACCTCTCATCAGCTCTCTGCTACATATGAAAGTTATAAAAAATGTACAACTTTATAGTCAACAATCAGAGCAAGGTTAAACCCTCTCTCTCACAGTTTCAACAAACCTGAAACTTAAGGGAGGGTAAGATCTACTACAACTATAATGTTCTACTTCTAAAGTACAAAACAACCCACAAATAGATCTACAGCAGGCCTGGCCAACATGCCCATCACAGTAGCATTATCTTTGGTCGACTACTAAACGTTTAACATACTTATGGTGCTGATTTATTTAACAAGAATGTACATTCAAAGGTCGGAAGCAGCAACGTTGCATGGTGGAGTGATTTCATTATTTTAACCATTATGGTTCGATTTGGGTCCGTACTGACTGATATCTAATGCACCACTGAAAAACACTGGTAAAGATCTATGTTTGCCTTGTCGATCAATATCAATATTAATATAATGCGGTACATGTTTTGAGTATCTCACTCATTCTCTTCATGAGCGACCAAACATTGCACCAAATAATTTGCGGGCTTCATACCTAACCTTCTCAAAATACAAGAAATGTCATCTACATACAATATTTAAAATTACATTACTCTAAATAAGTTATGATTAAAATACAGTCATCTAAATAAAATATTTAAAATTACACAAAAACCAAAACATTTTACATAAAATAAGCATCTTTTACTTCTTAAAATTCTCATAATGTCACTAAAAACAAAGTGTGCGTCTTCAATTTTTTATTTCAGCTCCTCCCGTTTGAAACTTCCTCGATTTGCTAATCTCATGCAAAAGAAAGCTAAATCACACCCACAAGTCTGCAAATTATTTGGTAGAATGTTTGGTTGGTGATGAAGAGAACAACTGAGACACTGGCACTCAAAAAATTTTATTAACACAGATTCAATAATTTTTTATAGTATTGACAAGGCGGACATAGATCTTTACCAGTATTTGACAGAGAGATGTAGGGAACATTTGAAGTGAAATCCAGTCTGAGACAAGATGATGCACTATCTTGTCTTTTATTCAATCGAGTGCTCGAATGGGACATTAGACATGCAGAGAAACCTCACTGATTGGGCAGACAGAGATGACAGTAGCTAGGCAAGTTCAACGAAGAGTACGACAAAGTACATCCGATGTCAAGAGCAGGGCCCATTAGCTGGAAAGCATAGTTCACCACACGTAATAAAGTGGACTTTGATGCAGGGGAGAGGATCCAACAGGAAACAGATGCTTCTTTAACCTACAAAATACAAAGAGATGTAACAAAGATCTATGACAGCATTATACTGTACGGCTCGAAAACATGGACAGCTAGGAAGACCGACTGAGACAAGCTCGACATCTGCAAAAGGAAAGTGATGGGGATGAACCCTTGAACCTATCAAAGACAGAGGACAATCAAATAGATATACAGTGGGTGGATGTCAGATCACAAAAGTCCTGAGGAACAGACTGATCCAGTGGATTGGTCATGAGCTGTGATGGGGGAAATAACAGAAAATAATTCAAGCCCTTTCTAGACCAAGACTGCGATGATGGGACGAGTTGGAAAGAGACCTAAACCAGTTGGGAGTCTGGGAGATGAGAAGAGAGAGGTATGAGACTGGCTGAGATGAAGGCAACTTGAGGTAGCACATGGTCTTCGGGATCGGTAATCGTCGAATGACGATGATGAAGAACAATAACAACTTATAATTTGAATGGCTGGACATGATAGCGTACTGGGTAAAATTGTGCACGCATGATAAGGAGGTAAGAAAGGGTAAGGCAAGATCTAATGTTGCAATTTTTCATTCTCAAAGGCTTTGAGTGCAACTGTGTTGTCCACAGTGACTCCTGCCACACAAGCCAGTAAATGAGTGTTTTTAAATGTTAGGCAGCACGCATAAGACGACTATGGTTTTTATAAGTACATTTTATTGTAGGAAATTTAGCCTTATATTTGGCCCAATGCGCTATATTGAGATGCCAGACGGAGTTGATGGGCTACGACGCAACGTAGCCAAGGACAAGTGGCTATCGCTCTCGTCTAGTGGCTGACTTACTTACAATCAATGACCTGGTTTTCTAAGAGCATTTTAAATTCTCTCAGTTGGTGGAAGACTGCAACTGGGTATGTTCAATGCAGCAATGGGGAGGGGCTACTGGATTCAACCTGCCCCACTGCTGCCACCTGCTGTACTAAGGATGAAGCATATCTACAGTCCTTGCAGATGTTTGGTGACATGCTGCAGGTTGCCACCAGAGCTGCCTAATATACCAACTGCTATTTCAATGAGTACAATCATCATGCTAAACAGAAATGAGTCATGATGAGGTTGCTGTTTGAGCAAGCCAGATCTGTACCAGAGCAAAGTGGAACATAACTTGCTTGTTGTTTAAAGGGGCCTAACATCTTAGGTCATCGGCCCAGTGGAACATATCTTCTTGGCTGATGGATACAGCAAAATTGAGATCAAGAATCTCCTCCACGGTCTGGGGAGAAATAAAAAAATAAAGAACATCTCAAAGTAAGGCATCCCTTCCATACCTCCCAGAGGTTACTGTCAGGATTGGCAAGGTTTTGAACCATCACAACATCAAGACTATATTTACAACCACAGAGAAAATATCCCAGCAGTTGTGCTAAACTATGGACCCTTGGACGTCCTCTCCAGTGAAGGCATGTACTGCATTCCTTGTTCATGTGGGAAAGTTTATATCAGAATCACCAAACGCAGCTTTACCGCCAGGTTGTCTCAACCAACCAAAAAGATCTCCAGTAGTGGAGTACGCTCTCTCTTTCCTTGATCATGAAATGAAATTTGATGACACCACGGTTCTGTACCACCTGCCAGTATTATGCTCATATCAACCGGGAAGCTCTTGAGATAATACAATATGAAAACTGTTTGAATAGGAAAGAAGAGGGGCTGCTGATTATCAGTTTGGTGGCCGTAACTCGCTGTCAGACGACAAATGCTCTGTGTTACCCTGCTGAGGAACACCAATCTGGGAGCAAGGCAAGGCGATGCTGGTGCCACCAACTAGCCTTCTTGCAGCTATAAAAGAATGAGTGACGACCAACTCCCGTCATTTCATCTCGAGAAGGGCTGCCGTAGAGTTGACATGCTCTACATTCCGACACGGCCCAGTATTCCAGAAGAACAACGAAACTGATCTCTACAGTTCTTGCAGATGCTTGTGGTACACTTTGATGATGTGCTGCAGGTTCTCCACGTTGTCTCCTGTCAACGCCAGCTTCACGTTCAGCAGGTAGTTCAGCTTGTCCTCAATCACATGGAAAGCTGCTCTTGCACTAGAATTTATGAGGCCTGAAAAAAAAAAGAAAAAGAAGTCCATCATGTCTACCCTCATACCAAGTGAGTAATGGCAAGAAACAAACACCTGACAAATCCTGTCATACACAGTATGACATGTCAGTGTGGGAAAAGGAGACAAGGACAATGTCCACATCTTCAGATAGACATGCCATTTCCTCATCAATCCCCAGCTTCTGAACTACTTTTTTTTTTTTTTTTTGCTAGTTGCTTTACATCGCACCGACAGAGATAGGTCTTATGGTGACGATGGGACAGGACAGAGCTAGGAGTGGGAAGGAATCAGCCATGGCCCCACAGCCCCACCATTTGCCTGGTGTTAAAATGGGAAACCACAGAAAACCCTCTTCAGGGCCGCCGACAGTGGGGTCCAAACCCAATCTGAGTTTCATCAGGAGGATAGGCATAAACATTCATTGAGGATCTCCTGTATTCATGTGGGAAATGTAGGGTAGTCTTTTACCTCCTGTACGCTTCTTTTTGTATCTTACATTTTCCTGCATTTACTTGTCTTTCTTCTTATCTGAAGAAGCTGATGCCCGGTTTCACCAACCTTCGTCAAAATGTCTTCATGAACATCAAATATGACGGTCGATCAAGGCTTGACGATTCGTTAAAATGAGAAGCGTTTCACGAACGCAGATTGGCTTTATTTGAGGTTTCGTCACATATGACGATTCATCAGAATAATATTTAGGTTTCCATGACAAATTAATGTATGTTGGACTTTCTGATTCGCTCGTGAAACAAAAGAGGGTTAGGAAGCAATAGAATTCAGTTCCCGCGAGTTATGTAATGTTTCTCTATTGAATTAACTTGTATCTAAAAGTTAGTTATTTAATATTGTTTTGATTAACTACTAAGAGAAATGGACAACGAAGAAACATTTAAAAAAGGGGAAGAGAATTTCTCCAAAGAAGAGAAGGCAATAATGGTAAGACTGTAAAAGAGGAGGAAAGAGCTTGGGAACAATTAACAGACATGTTTAATGCTAGAGATTTTGTTTAAAAAAAAGATCTACGAAGCAGCTGAAGTCATTTTATGAAAATTTTATGCGCAGGTCGAAACAACAGAAGGTCCAGGATAAGATCAACATGCATAAAACAGGAGGTGGAGCAGCTGGAACCTCATCATTAAATGAAACCTCTTCCCAATTATTATCTGTGAGCAAGTGGAGCCCATTCCTAACGAGTTTGACTCCGATGCATTCTATATAGATCAAATAGATAACACCGGTCGCGAACGATGTGGTGGAGATGAAACAAGTACGGCACATAACCTCTCTGCTACGTTGGAGATCACACCTCATGAAGAATCAGTGACGTCAGCCGTTTCTCTGATTCCTGTTTCTACCGAGCAAGTACTGATATCGCAGCCGAAACTAGTGTCAACTACTTCAAGGAATCCGTGGAGTGCAAGGAATAGGCCCAATTTAAAGAAAGTGAAAAAGACTGAAGCTGCCAAAGCCCGTGAGAAACTTTCTGAACTGTCTGAAGAAAAACAAAAACTATGCAACCTAGAGTTGAAGAACTAAGACAAAAACTATGCAACCTAGAGTTGAAGAACTTAAAAGAAAAACATGATTCAGAAATGCGGCTTCTTGAAATGCAGAGAAACTGAACACATGAAACAAGAAAATGAAAAGCTTAAAACATCTGTGTTGCAAGCAAAACTTGCCAAGTATTTGAACAAGTAATTATTTATTAATAGTGTAGTATCGCTAGTATTTAAACTTTTTTTTTTCCTCTTGCCCCATACAAGGGATCATTCTAATTGCTAGAGAACAATACTTCTGCACCTTTGCATTATGTGACAAAATACATATCGGTGAAAGTGAACTAACAAAAATGACATTGATGTAGACACGATTTAAATTGCCAGTAAATTGAAAGCAAATGAGTTAAAATGTAATAAAAATAAGTTCATATCATTGTGTAAGAACATTTCATTTCAATTGAAGAATATTTGATGATGATGATGATGATGATGATGTTTGTTGTTTAAAGGGGCCTCACAGCTAGGTCATCGGCCCCTAATGGTACGAGATGGAACAAAAGGACATGATAATTAAAATTTTAAAATATATCCAACTGACTAGAATTTAAAATAAATGATGATGAAAAATGATTATGAGATTAAAATAATCAGTGGATCTAATTCGCAATGCCTTATTTCCTAATAAAATGATAGAACATACAGGTTACAACGGAATAAGGCATTGCCTTGAAGTACAGAGAAGTTAGAAGTTAAAATAACACATTAATGCCCAGTTTCTGGAATGGTGAGTGAGATATCTGTCTGATAGCTATTGATTTGTTACAGTTGTCGACTCGATAAATCTTTGCTGCATTGCACAGCATAATAGGACCTAACTTATCAAACTGCTAACTGTTGGGTCATTGATTAAGTTTCATAAATACACACTAGATACCACCCCTTGCACTGCTTTGTTTCTGTGTAGTAGATGTGTTCCCTAGACTGTCAGGAACATGCGCACAAGTAATGCATTGCATTTAAGCTTCCCATGGAGCTCCTATTATCTCCTCTTTGCCATGCAGAGAGAAATGGGTATTCGACTAGTTCTTGCAGACGTGGGTGTCAGTTTTGTAGTATTTAAGGACAGTTAGAAGAATTTGACATTGTTTGAGGATTTCTAATGAAATATGCACACCAGCAGCATGGCACGCGCACTGAGCCTTATACCGGGTCCATTCCCTGTTATTCCAAAATATGAACATTTTTTGACCACAGTATAATGATAAATATCAGGTAATTAACATCATTATATACCCTGTTAGTTCCATTAATTAAAAACAATCCCACGATAAAAATATATGGTCACTGCCAATGCAAGTAGGCCTTCAGTAGGCCTACTACGATAACTGTGTAATTATCTGTTATACTCAGTTACTGATAACAGTGCTTTTATGGACACGAATGCAGTCACAGATACAAACATTATAAGACTCAGTAGTATTAAAGGCTATCATAATTAATATTTGATCAACAGGGGACAATGGAAAATTATTTGTCACAGGACGGAAATTGTCGCCTATAACCTCAACCAAATGTATGGCAGTATATTTGTTTAGCCTGAATCTCTTTGAATTCACTTTCACTATACTTCATTAGAACATTAGGCTGACAATATAACTGTGGTCGTTCTAGAATGTAGACCATTTCTACAATATCTTCGTCGGAAGAAGATGACAAAAGCCATAAAAAAATTTAAAGAACACAACATTAATTGCCGATACTGAAGTACTGCGCACGCGCCAACCAAGTTAACAAATAGATATCTCCTGCTCAGTGCCCTCCAAGTTAGCAGGCGATTTATTGAACCGATGGAAGTATCTTATGTTCGTGCAACGCCAAAACACAAGTTAACCATTCGATACCGCTATAGGTTCAATGACTCACATTCAAGAAACTGGGCATAAAACACACAAACACGAACAAACATTGTAATGTTCCAGATACCATGTGTAAAAGCTTCGCCCCGTTTGACCGAGATACGTGAACCCACACTGTATACATTTTAACCTATAAACACCAGATCTTGAGTAAACGTTGTTGTTATTATTATTGACCTTACTGTGGTTAGGAATATGTTCTGGTTATTATTTACTGTCTTGAAGGCTATGTTGACCTTGTGTTTTTTTAAACATTAGTGATCTGATGAATAGCCGGGCTGTTATACGTAAATGTGACGTAGTTATTTTTCTTAGATTTCTCTGGGACTAGGTTGGAAGATAGCCTAATTTTGATCTTATTAATTAACTGATTGATTATATTTATTTTAAAGCCATTGAACTGAGCTGTCTTATATAATTCAGTACTATTTCCAAAATTTTTGGCGAAAGAGGAATTTTTAGTGCCCTATATATTAGACTATGGTAGGCAGCTAGTTTTTGGGTCTTAGGATGCGAGAACGAATCTTTAATAGTTATGGGTGAATGAGTAGGTTTCCTAAAAATTTGAAATTCAAAAGTGTTATTCAAGCGCGTAACTGTTAAATCTAAAAAATTTAAAGAATTTTTGACCTCATCTTCTTTGGTAACGATTTACCGGATCAACCGTCCAGAAATTTCAGTCCCATCAACGCTAACTCCTCGATCACACGTTCACGAAAGGACGGCTACGGCAGACTTACGGATCTTGGTGTTAATGTTCCTTCATTGCTGAAATCTGAGGAAGTACTATACTGGAAAAGCGATCAGTGGATGAACTTGCATAAGGGACCATCTTAGCATCGCATTCGGGTGGTATTGTTTAGAGAATCCTCGGAAATCATAAAGCAAAGTGTCCACAACAATTGGAAGGAGTTTCGTCAAATGTTCGTACTTGCAAAACGTCTACATTATGTCCAGGATTAGATGTTTATTTTTTTTACTTTTTTCAAGTGTATCGCCGAACAGGTTTTCGGCACTTCCCCCAGGACACTGTATAGTCACTGGGTTTTCAGGCAGGAATCAAAACTGTTCCTTCTTAAGTACCACAAATTTAGTGTTTTAATATTATTGTACACGATTATGTTATCGAGACCAGAACAGATGTTGCACTTTACATACATAAAGCCATGGGAGATTTTGGGATTGCCTATTACTGTTTTGGTCCTAATATAAGACTGGAAATTTCACATTTTTATGTTAAAATGTTATAAAAACCACAGTCGTTTCATTTGCGTACATTACATTAAAAACTTTGTATCATATTGCACTCATACCGACTTGTACAGCGAGCACGCTTTCCCGCTGAGCTCAAGGTCACGAATAACCGTAATCTTGGAAGTGTTAAATGATACTTTTTCTCTTTCCAATTTGATTGTGATTAGTGATGGGAAAGATTGAATATAATGCATTCGAGAACTTGGGAATCGATACTTACAATCAAAACCATATTCTTGAGTTCAACATAACCTTTAAAAGTGGATGTAGGCCTAATTTACGCGGTACAAGATATCCGTAAACTGACTACGAACAGTATACCGGTGACCAAATTACAATGGAAGATAAAAATAAAATTAAAGAGGGATTTGGCCATCATGCTGGACGCTTTTGTATTTTTTTTTTTCTATTTGCTTTACGTCGCACCGACACAGATAGGTCTTATGGCGACAATGGGATAGGAAAGGCCTGGGAATTGGAAGGAAGCGGCCGTGGCCTTAATTAAGGTACAGCCCTGGCATTTGCCTGGTGTGAAAATGGGAAACCACGGAAAACCATCTTGAGGGCTGCCGACAGTGGGATTCGAACCGACTATCTCCCGATTACTGGATACTGGCCACAATTAAGCAACTGCAGCTATCGATCTCGGTGCTTTTGTATCTAATGTGCTTTATTTTATTAGATTAGAGAATTAAAAACTACTTGTGGTTGATTCTTGTTTGGCTTGGCGTTACAGGTATTAGATTTTTCGAAGAGTTTGGCTGATCAAAGCAACTGAACTGAAAGAAGTTTTCAGAGGAAACTGACAAAGTTTCCCCGGTAAAACTGAATGTAAAATCTTGAGATTTTTGAGTCGCGTACCAGTAATTAATGTATGAAGCCTGCCCTGCGGTCTAACTTGCCTGCCTTTCACCCGGAGGGCCCGGGTTCGATTCCCGGCCAGGTCAGGCATTTTTACCTGGATATGAGGGCTGGTTCCAGGTTCACTCATTCTACGATTACCTTTAATTGAGAAGCTATTTAATGGTGATATGGCGACCTCGGTCTAGAGCGCCAGGAATAACGGCGGAGAGGATTCGTCACAATGACCATGTGTAACCTCGTAATCTGTAGGCCTTCGGACCGAGCAGCAGTTGCTTGGTAGGAGGAAGGCCCATTGGGGCAGTAGTTTGGTTTGGTTTAGGGGTGTTCATTTATTCACGGATTTTCCATTTTCCCGTGTTGTCCTTTTTTTTTCCGTGGTCCCTTCAAAAACAGAGAATCGAGGTTCCACTCTACAAAACTGATGGTGTCTCAAGCAGTTGTCATCACCACCCTGCTGTATGGATGTGAAACCTGGACTCTACAGTATATCACCGTGATATGAAGAAACTAGAATGCTTCCATCAACAGAAGCTCAGATATTATTATGAACATCAAATGGGATGACTACATACCAAACACAACAGTTCTAAAGAGGGCAAAGATGAACAGTATAGAGGCCAGCATCAATGGTCATCAGCTCAGATGGATTTGGCATGTCTAGCGCATGAAGATAACAGACTTTTTTTTTTAAATTCTGTATAGTGACATCAGCACAGGCAGGAGAACCCATGGTGCTCCTTTGAAGACCTTCAGAGCACTGATACTGGTCCAAGTACTAAGCATATCATTGCAGAAGACTACTCGCTGGCACACAAGTACTGCAGCTGCTGTTACACAATTTGAGCATGAACATCGTAGACAGAAAGCAGAAAAACGTCAAAGGCGCAAACAACACCAGGCTCATCCATGACCTCCACACTCCATAAGGTGCAACCAATGTGATCGTATTGGAAGAATCACAGCAGAAAAAACAATCGCGATACGAGTATCAGCCAGCGAAGACAATTAATAGGACACTATTCAGGGAAATTTGATTCAATATAATATATATAATTTATTAATGACGTGAATTTTTTATAACAGTGAGCGTTTTGGGAATGGCCAGACAGTATTTTGCTGCATAAGACCTGACAGACACGAGATTCAGTTCCTGTGATACAGGTCTCATCTGTGCTAACAAGTCATGCCTGCAAGTGAAGGAAAGGCTAAGATAAAGAAACGGGAAGAAGTGATTGTTCCCGCAAAATTAGGAAGGAGCAAATCCACGTTCCTTGAAAAACGACAGGAGGAACTTCTTCGACATATTCAGTAACTAGACAATAGACCGAGTGGCCAAAAGTCACAGGAAGGGGTGTCCCATTACAAAATGTGCAGTGTATGACCCCTGAGCATTGCGGCTAGCTGCGGCGTAGCTGAGCAGTCTGTCACAAACACCAGTGTCGTGAAGATGGCAACACGTTGAGAGTTAACTGACTTTGAACGTGGGATGATCACTGGCGCACGGCGCGTGGGTTATAGCATTGCGGAGATTACACGTGATTTCAAGTTTCTGAGGTCAACAGTGTTGAGGATGGATCTTCAATATCGCAGAGAGAATGTTACCACCCGTGTAAACCGCTGCACGGGAAGACCACAGGTATTTAATGAACGGACATCACGTCGCCTCCGCACAACCATACCGGGCACTCGACAGATTACTGTGAGGCAGATCACCTCCCAGTTGAAAGCTGGGAGTCAGGAACCTATTTCTACCAGGACTGTATGGAGGCAACTGCACCGCATAGGCTTCACTAGCTGACTACCAACTTGTATCCCTTTGCTAACACCTCTACGCAGAGCTCAACGACGTGCATGGGCCTGCAAACATCAGCAGTGAACCATGATGTGGTACGGTGCGATGAATCCTGGTTCCAGTTGTATCGAGCTGATGGGCACATGAGAGTGTGGCGTATGCCCCATGGAGCTATGGATTCTGCGTATCAACAAGGTTGTGTACAGGCGGGAGGTGACTCAGTTCTGGTCTGGGCGGCGTTCTCATGGTCGCAATTAGGTCCCATTGCCCGGCTGCAGGGAGCACTGACAGGTGCACGTTATGTGGACATTCTTTCAGACTACAGTATTAGCATCCTTTTCTGGCCCTAGAGTACTCTGATGGAGATGCCATGTTTCAACAGGACAATGCGCCGTGTCACCGCTCTGTGGTGGCAAGCAGGTGGTTGGAGGAGCACTTCAGTGAAGTTACAACTATGGATCTGCCCCCCAGATCCCCCAACCTTAATCCAATCGTGCATTTATGGATGTTGTCGATGCTGGTATACGCTCCATGAACCCTGCATCAACTACACAAGACCAATTGTGAGTAGCAGTGCAAGATGCGTGGGTCCAGATCCCTCCAGAAGGATTCCAACACCTTGTAGAGTCAATGCCTCACCGTATTGCTGCCATTTTAAGGGCTCACGGAGGAGCAACACGTTATTCACATCACGTTCAGTGTCTTCCCATGACTTTTGGCCACGCGGTGTGTGTTCATAGCTTTAAAAAGAAACAAGGGCTCGAAACTGGCTTTCGATGCCAGGAGAAAATGGAAAACGTTGCAAGTGTTCTGAGAAGTTCAAACTGGATGAACCATCTACATCAGAACAAACTGATAGCGTTTCTTATCAGGCTTCTAGTTCCACAGAAACATTTTGTATTCTGTGCAAAGAAACTTCTCCAAGAAAACTGCATCCAGTGCCATCAATGTAAGAGCTGGGTCCATGAAGACTGTACGAATGTCGAGAATGATAGGGTCCAATACACGTGTGATAAGTGAGTGCAAGTTTAATTTAATTTTTCTTATAGAAAACTTAGTCGATGAGAATAATGATGAACGTATTCTATTGTCCGGTACTACGCTACATTCTTACAAAAGATTGAAAAACTCATGATAGAAAATATATTCTTCAGTGTGTATATTTACATTCCATGATTTTTCCTTTGTACAGGGTTTTATAATCCAATTAGAATAGTATTAGTACATTTTTTCTCATCTATAACAAAAATGTAAAAATTTAATTCTAGAAAGGCTTCATATCCGGCCATAGAAGGTTCTTTCCTATAGGAAGAAGGATGCCGGAAGTGGTAACAATGGGGAAAAAGAAATAGAAGGCATCCTAGATGATAATGGGTGGGCAGCATGAACCTGCACAGACTTGAGAACAATGGTACATGACAGACTCTTATGAGAGAACAAAATCCACATCCGTGATCCCATCCAGAAGCATTAAACATGCTGAAGAAGAAGATGAAAAGCATATTTCCCTCTAGTGAAGAATACAGTACATGCAGCAAAATAATTTACCTGCTTTCTTTCCGTGGTATGCATACGACAAAACAGTATTCAAATCGTCCTCGATCAGGGATATTGGGAGTAGCATGTCAAGTTCATATTTCATTTGATCATCAGCATCTTCAATGAGACTTAGAAGATTCTTCCCTAGCAGATGCACAACATTAATTTCTTCTGCATAAATATTACTGATTCCATGATCAAACGGACTTGTCAGTGTGTCACTCGACTTATAGGAGAACAAATCTAGCATGACTTGCTTGCAGCTCTCCAGATTGATCAGTTTTGTACACAGATAAGCCATGGCCTGCTGTCGGGACAAGATGTTGAGGATTGAACTTGGCTCCAACAGTTTCTCGAGGCAGGCATATGGATTCAAACTATCGTTGACAAACTTAGCGGCCTCCTTCCTCACGTCGCTGTCTTCGTCTTGGAGGAGGGCAATTCCTGCATCCAGTACCATCTCGCTGATATCTTGGGCCACCAGGAGGGTCTCGTATGGAGCCTGCGAACCTCTGAATTCGGGAGTGAACACGCGGCAGATGATCCGATACATCAAAGAGAAGGCTTTGGCAGCATCGAGCCGGCAGAATTCACTGAACTGGCTTGTGTTGGTCCTCTCGACAATGTGATGCGTTACCTGATAAAGTAATGCTATTTGCAACTTTAAGGTGGTATCCTCTTGGGAAGCGATCAGGGCACAAGTCAACGGAAGCACGATAGACCAGCAGTGTATGCCCATCTCTTTCTTGGAACCATTTCTTAGGTGAAGCATTTGGATAGTGACCAGATCCAAGTCCCTACCAAGAGAATGTTCTGTTACTAGCAAGAGCAAGGTGTGATAGATATGAAAGAGTAAGTCGTAGGATTTCAACCAATGGATTCCCATGGCAGCCAAGAGGAGAGAATGGAACAAGTCCGCCTTTTTCTCCACACTCATGTTCTTATCCACAGAAAGCCTATGTTCAAGGACAGACAGATACTTGATTGCAAGCTCATCCCAACTGCTGTGGAAGGAACTGTGCCATACTTCACAGAGATCATCTTCACAACAGTTCTTGAAGATGAACTCAGCCTCCACAAGAGCCCAGTGATAAATCCCAGCGATCTGCTTATCATTACTGGTATGCAATTTTACGGTGTACAACACCTGCTTCAGGAGGATAGAAGGACTGACGTTTCCTATATTCCTATATGTCACAAAACCAACTCCACAGACTTCAGCGATGAGTGCCTTGTTTAGCCATGATACAGAATCAATGAAACTAATTTCAAACAACTTCCTCAGTTCCTCTTCGAGTTTGACTGGGTTCCGCAGCAAGTTCTTGCCATCACTCGACAATCTTTCCTTTAAGTACTTTACGACTAGCAGGATTCCATGCGTCTCATTCTCGTTGGGTTGTTCTTGGCTGAGCACCTTGATAAACATGATGATCCTTTCTGTGATCTTTGGAAGCTCTACAAATCTCGCGAATGCTTTTGCAGCAGTCTTTCTCACGGCAAATATTTTGCTCGACAAGAGATTGATGAAGTGGGCATTGAAGCTCTGAACAGTCTGCTTCAAAGAGTCCTCCATCAAACTGTACCCTCCAACACTGAGCTTGCTGAGCAGTGAGAGCACTGGCACCAGACTGGAATGCTGTTCTAACGTCGGAGGGAGAGGAGTATCACAATTGGCCAGGTTCGCCAATAGAAACATCACCAGCTTGGGATAATGACTGAAGAATTCTTCAATGGTTATGTTTCCATAACCTTCTAGGTCATCGTCTTGGAATTTCTTCTCCCCAACAAGTTTGGGAACCAGGGCCCCAAACAGCTGAAGTGCAGCATTCCTGAAAAGTGAGAAAATATTATTATGAAACTCAAGAATACAAACAGTACAGTAGGTGATGTTAAAATGTAGACCATTAAATGACATGATAGTATACTGGGGATATTAAGTCCTGTTTTAATTAAATGGTTTATTACCAAAAGGAGATAACTCTGCAAAAATAGGAATACCGTTTTCATTAGTTTCATGGTCTTTGGAAACAGATTAGTTGCTCCGGTAGTTTGCCACATGTAGAGAGGAGACTTCAAATTTGCGTTTATTGTTAGAACCAATACATCGGAGTGGCCAGAGAGCTTCAAACTGTTTTGTGAAATTATTTCAGAAACTGACCTTGCTGCCATCTAAAGGAAAAGGAACAATGTTGTTTTCTCAATGAAGGAAAGCTAATTCTTGGGTACACAGTAAGAAAGGGATGTCATGTGGCCAATGGACAGAAGCAATTAAAATAAACTGTATTGTCCTCCCTGGAACTCTTCATTGGAAGGAGCCAAAGTTAAGAAAACTGAATATTTGACAACAGATCTAAATGATCTGAATACAATTCAAATTAATGGCATTGGCTCGATGATGGAACCCTCAAGCTGCGTGAGAACACATGGCTCAAGTGGGACGCAGTGGCTGCTGTCCAGACTAGCTAAGGTCTAAATTTTATCAACCTGTGGTGCACTATATGGATTAGAATTCTGGCCTTCCTCTAAGGAGATGGAGCAGTAAACTGGCGTTATGAGAACAAAGATGCTCCGATGGACATCTGGCTTGACGCTTCATGTGAGCAACAAAAATGAAGTTTGCATGCGATGTAGGGTGGCTCAAATCAAAATCACTCAAAAGATGAGGGAAAGCCGTCTCTGCTGGTATGGGCATGTACTTTGAGCTACTGAAACAACAGCTGCGACGACTGGATTGACATAGCTGATTGATGGAAAAAGGCCAGTAAGACGACCGAGAGAATGTTGGCTTGACACCATAAATGAAGATCTAGAAGCTGCACGTCTTCATCTTGACATGGCACACAACCGTGTCAAGTGGCAACAGAGCGAAAAAAGCAGACCCTGTTAGTAAGTGGAAAGGAAGAAGAATGAGGGGTGAAAAAGAAATCATACAAGAAGTGCTTGGAATTCTTGAATATCACTGAGCTAGAAGAAAGCCTGCAATGTCAAGCACTCACCTGATTGTCCAAACAGGGGAGGTGAAGTTCTGGAAGCACAGAAGAGCCGTGTCACACACATGAGGAGCCATGTCCTTCCTAAGTCCAGAGTCCTGCATGAGAGTGCAGAGGAAATGCAGAGCCTGGGCTTGAGGGAGATCACATTTGAGCTGGTCCAGCTGGGGGGGAGAGTACTGTAATGGCGAGCGGGCCAGGTCCAGCAGACGAGACACGCATTTCTCCACCAGCGGCTGGGAACACACAACATACATACTGTTGACAAGCAGACGCTGTTGTGGGGTAAAGGGTGTAGCAGCCTGCAGAGAGGCCCGATGCAGGTCTTTCTAGGTGACGCCCATGGGCAATCTACATGTCTGGGTGTGTGGTGGTGGTAATGGTAGGGAGATGGTGAAACCCAGTGCCAGTACATAGCCTGCCACTGTCAAGTTACACAAAGGAGTCTACTCAAGCCTAAATGTCTCTATCCGACAGACAAATCACATGACATAGATATAGATGTTGATTTCCATAGGGAACCTGAAATATTTGTCCTGAATGAGTAAAGACAAATCACAGTCAACAGTGCACTAAATCACTCGTTATAACAGAAGAATAAGTGAAAGCTTTCTGATCATAACCAAAGGATATTACACAGTTTAATATAGGAATTTTCAAAGAACACAACAGAACTTGTACTCACCTTGCCTGGCTGCATGTCGTTTGCCACAACCTTATGGACAAGGATGGCAAGGCCAGCGGACCGCCTGGTGGTGGACACCCTGGGTGTGTTCCTCTTCAGGGAGTCAAGGAAGTGCACTAGAAGTTGGGTGGGCAGCTGTTTGACCTCCGTCTGTCCACCTTTGGGGTTGCACAGCACCCGGTGCTCCTCGGGGGACGTGATGGTCCTCACAAAACTGGCCAGAGCCGCCCCTGCTGCCTCGATGGCGCCCTTGTGTCGACATCGTAGCAACACCTGCACTATCACCTGCTCGCAACGTTTCACCAACTCTGCCGGCATGCTCCTGTTCCTTGCTAGCTGACTAGCGAGCATGCAGCAAGCCTGCAGAAATAAAAAGAAACTACAATGAGAGAATAGACATTTCACAGCCTGCAACTTTCCAAATTTTTAACATTTTCAATAGCAAGTGGTTATGTGTATGTATTGTAGACAATCAGACAATTCCACATATTTCTCTCCCCTGTCAGAACATATTTTGATCAAACTAATGTCATTCTTTATGAAACAATAAAAACACTGTTACCAGTCACTTCGACGTTTTATTAATTCACTTCACAGTGCTGTTGGTATTACGTATTTTACAAAACACTGAAATATCTACTTTGACTGGCCACACAGCAAGTGAAGTATTCTCAATTGAAGGATGGAAAACATAGTCTGGGAGGATAGCAAAAGCGATACAAGGATGTTCTACAGTCTAACATGAAACCAAGAGGATCCACTATACTATGAAGAGCACAGATGATGGTATGAAATTGCAAGTGAGGCCGTCCTTCTCCAGCAGTAGAGAGGAATGTAATCCACAACAACGGATAGGACAGCTTGTATTTTCTCACCTTAAGATTGAGCCACATACAGTTGAGGAATATTTGATGAGCCGGGGAAATGTGTTTGCCACTGTTGCCCATTGTAGAGTATGACTGTTGGATTGCCTCCTCGATGGCTTCGCTCATCTCGGCAAAGGATGGAGCAACTGTAACAAGGACGTCGGAAGTGAGAGTGCGTATGACGTGATCTGATGAACCAACCTTACGGTGGATTCAAAAAGATACTTGAAACTAATACATACAGAGGAACATACAAGAACGATGAGCATAATGACAGATCAGTGACGAAAGGAGGAGGAACAGAAAGAGGAGACAAGGACAAACATAAAAATACATAAAGACAAGAAGAATCTCCAGATATTCGTCCACTACTGTCTTCAAAGAAATGGGCTCTCTCCTGATCAATTCAATCCTCTTTTCGTGTTTATCCTGTGTTCCTAGTTTATCATCATTTATATATCTTCTTGTCTCTTTCCTTTTCCTGTTCTTATTATTCCACACTTCTCACATCTGTCAAGATGGCCTGATGAAGCTGGGGAGCAGAAACAAACTCATCAAGGGCTGAGAAGAAATGAACGTAGAACTAGCATCGATGAAGAGACTGTCTTATCCTGCACTGACCTGTTCATCCTGTTTGTTTATGTGTGCCTTGAATTCCTTTAGATACGTTTCATCTCTGCCCTTATCGAGCTTGTTTTAGTTTCTCACCTGCATGAAGGGAGCCCTCTTAACACACGGATGATGCGCCCCGGAGACCTCCGCATTACTGCAACCAGTGGTGGTTCTGGAAGTTTCTGGTTTTACATATGGGCACAGTTTACAGCTTGTGCTGTCTCTCAGCAAAACTTTGAACTTCTTACAAGCATATTGTAGATGTTAGTGTCAATATAGTTTTCTACTTCCATGTCATTCGTAGGCATGACAACCACATAAGCACGTGGGTGTTCTTATGTGCCGAGAGTCAATGTACAAGATGGCACGTCCATGGCAAAGTGTCTTGCGTGACGACAAAATATTTCAAGATTCATACGCAGATTCATTATCTGATGTGCCAGATGGGTGATGGAGATTTCTGGGGCCCATCAACCATCGCAGCCGCAGTAATACAGAGATCTCCTGGGCCCGTCGACAATGTTTAATGAAGTTGTTTCTTTTTTCAGGTAATTCGTTGTGCT